>NW_019154138.1:9994440-10058070 GCF_002288905.1 Enhydra lutris kenyoni | reverse complement strand
CCGGCGCCCCGCGGCCCGCCGCCTCCTCTGCCCGCCACCCCGCGCCCCCCGCCGCGCCGCCGCCCTCTGCGCCCCGCGGCGCCCCCCGGTCCCGCCCGCCATGCCCGGCCCGGCCGCGGGCAGCAGGGCCCGGGTCTACGCCGAGGTGAACAGCCTGAGGAGCCGCGAGTACTGGGACTATGAGGCTCACGTCCCGAGCTGGGGGTAAAGCCGCCGCCGCCTCCCCCCCCCCCCCCCCCCCCGCCCCCCCGCGCCAACCGCACTGGCCCCCCCCCCCGCGGTCTGCCTTCCCCTCCGCCCCGCCGCTGGCCGGCGCTTTCTCGGGTCTGGGGTAGGAAGCAGAGCCCCCTCCCCCGCCGCCCGCCGCACATGTCCTCTTCTCTCTGTCTCCCCTTCTCCCCGCCTTGCGCACCCCTCTCTCCCCCTTACCCAAGGAATGCTTTCTTACTGAGAAGTGTAAGGTCCAGGGACTGAAGCCTGCTGGAAATGAGGGAGCAGCCCTTCCTCCTTACACTTCTGGGTTTCTGTTTGGGGTGGGCAGTCAGCAGCTGTCCTCTGGAGCTATTAAAATTCTCTTGCCTTTTTAGTTTTTTGAAATGAGGCTGGGTGGGAGGAAATCTTTTAAAGACATCCACATTTCCAAAGCAGGCGCTGGTACCTTTGGGGTGTGAAATACAAGGCGGTTGCTGTGGAGCCCCAGGCAGCGGGGCACCCTCTGAGCCTCCACGATGAATGCTTTGCTCACCCTTCTAGATTGGCTCAGAGCCGTGCCTTCCTACCTCTGCTCCCCAAGTTGTGGTGGACCAATTAGGTTAGGAGCTGTGCGCGGAGTGAAAGGAGCCAACTTTATGTTGTGACTTTCATTTAGGGAATGAGTCGTGTCCTGATGTATAGACGCTTCCAACAGTTGATTAATGGAAGTGGCTGGATGGGGGTGTATAGTGGGCATAGGCTTGGTTAATCCCAAGTCCTGGCATTTATGTGTCACTCTTGCCTTTCACAGTAATCAAGATGATTACCAACTGGTTCGAAAACTTGGTCGGGGAAAGTATAGTGAAGTATTTGAGGCCATTAACATCACCAACAATGAGAGAGTGGTTGTAAAAATTCTCAAGGTGAGTGTCTTATGAGTGGCATTAAAAATGTGGTTCACTGGTCCGGACGTAAACTTCAGCCGCATTGTAGAACGAGCAGTGCAAGGTCTCATTTCACATATGATTCTGTCTGATGTCCCTTCACTAACTACTCTTCCCACCCGTTTTCCTGTGAACTTTGAAGTACATCCGTAGACCTGTTTCAAATCTAAGCACGGTCGTTCGGGAACATACTTGTTCTGAAATGTCATTGTGGCTCCCAAAGTGAAAATTCCAAAGGGTCCATTTGTTAAAACAGGAGATAGGGATTCAGATGAAAGAAAACCTTTTCCAGTGAAGATCCTATCAATTGAGGGGCTCCTTGAGCGTGGGATTTGTTACCCTTGGTGCTAGAAATTATTCCGGAAAGAAAGCTGGAAGAAATGAGAGGAGCTCCAGAGATGAGTTTGAAGCTTGGGTGGAAACCCCTCAGTGGCTGATCAGTTGTTTCTTCTCTTTGGCAGTAAGAGTGTGTCAGGTGGGGTTGGATACGGCGATCCAGTAGTGTGCAGAAGGTTCATTGTTGCTTATCAAGTAGTTAAAGTGAAATTGGGAGCAGTAAGGAGTACACTTACAATCACTAAAATTAATACTTGGAACAAACAGTCTTAGTGTCTGGTGTAGTCTGCTTGAGTTTAATAAAGATACGTCTTTTATGGTCTTTTTGGTGAAGACATGATCTTTTTTTTTTTTTTTTTAAGATTTATTTATTTATTTGACAGAGAGAGAGAGAGAGAGAGATCACAAGTAGGCAGAGAGGCAGGCAGAGAGAGGGGGATGCAGGCTCCCCGCTGAGCAGAGAGCCCGATATGGGGCTCGATCCCAGGATCCTGAGATCATGACCCGAGCCGAAGGCAGTGGCTTAACCCACTGAGCCACCCAGGTGCCCCATGAAGACATGATCTTAATGAGCATGAAGAGTTGGCTAAATTCTCCTTTAGGTAACTGGTTGGATAACTTTAATAATGTTTTATAGGGTGTACAAAAAAAAAAAAGGTAATTCTTAGAATCTGTGAAGGGTCTTCATCGTTGCCAGATCACTTAATGTGTGCACATGTCATTTAGTGAAATATCGAAAAGACTAAAGAGTGATTAATATAAACACTTTTGCATATACAAGATATCCAATGTGGCCATTTTGCAGAGGCTCAGTGAATAAGGATGTGGGATTGGAGAGCTGTTTTTGTGTGTTAAGGACAGAGTTAGGGTAGCTGTGTCCCTGTTTAGTATGAGGGGTCAGGCTTACGCTGTCTGAAAATCAGTTTTCAGAAAAGTGATCAGCTTTGTTACTCAGTGCCATTTGAGCCCAGTGTTGAAGAAGCAGAGTTGAAGTAGAGAGAAGTAGGCAAAGTTATCTGTGCCGTCAGAGGCACTGGAGTGAGAAGTGAGGAATTGATACTGAAGATGGGGAGTTTGACTCCCCTCTTCCCCAGATGTGAATTGGACTTAAAAAGTCACATGGTCTTTTTTTTTTTTCTTTACAAGTATAAATATTTAAAGAAATGTTCCCTTCAGGGAAGTCACCATATGATTTTTTTCCTTTATACATAAGCATAAATGTTTTTAATATAAGCTGCTTAAATCTTTCTAGGAGTGAGCAAGGCATAAATTGAACTTAGGAATATCCGTATTCCACTGCTGTGCATTTGAAAGAATGAAGTGCTGACTCCAGAACAATTTCAGAAAAATACTAAACTTTTATGCAGTAGCAGCATTTTTAGAATAAGTGTGTAACTTCCTGTCCATTGGAGGAATGGCTTTAGGTATATATGTAAGTGAAAGTACGTTTATTCAAGAGAACATCGCATTGCTCTTTAGTCTTCCTTCTAGAGATCTTCATAGCATCCGTTCCTGGATAGTTTTCCCCCTGGAGATTCACAGGATATGTTTAGGGAACCCAAAATGGAAGCCTGCTTTTACAGGCAAGAAACCTAAGGACAGGAAAACTTACTTACCTGATACCACTATGTTAAAATGACCCTTAGCCAGAACTCCTGTTTCCTATTTCTTCCTCTCTCTCTCTCTCTCTCCCCTCATTTTAATGTGGGTTTGTAAGATCCTCAGAATAAGGTCCTGTGTTCTGGAATAAGATTTGGAAGGCTCCTTTGATGCTCTAGTTAATGAAGTATTCTTGTATCTTTTCCATACAAGTTCTTTTCAGGGTACAGCCTGAACCAACTTCATTACCACTGGTGAAAACCACCCTCACTTCTTTTTTTTTTTTTTTTAAGCCCTGTGGCATTTTTGTCTAGATTTTGTTTTAGCTGAAGGATAGGTAAGAAACTACTAATGATATTGTGGTTTTCTCGCTTTCACAGGCTGAATTAAAGTGGATTAAAAGTATTGGGGTTTTTTTGGTTGTTTGTTTTTTTTTTTTTAGAGGACAGTGTCTTGATCCCAAGTTGTTGCCCCTGTTCAGATAAGTTATGACTAATATCTTTTGTTACAGTGTTTGGTCATAGGAAATTAGGCCCTTAACAGAGTTCCAGCTGCTTATAATTCAGAGGAATTTAGAAAAAAGCTCTCTTCATAAAAGGCCTACTACTGTACTTTAACTGCAGGAAGGGTACTCACATACACACGGTGGCTGAGAGAGAAGGTATATTCCTTAAAGACAGGGCTGTCTTCCTTTTTGGTCAATAACATTTTCCTTCAGTTCTTTCCTGTAAAAGAGAATGGTCACATGAATTAATGACCACAGAATTCTCTCATTTAATTTGCAGCTGTAGATTTTTTTGGTCAAAACACATTGGAACTCTTTAAAGGTTTTAGCAATTTAGAAGTCGGTGAGCAAAATTTTACTCTCTATTTTGAAGTGAAATTGTGAGGTTGAAATCTTAAAATGTTCCAATCAATAGGAAGGTTATATCTTTTTTGGCCAAAATTGTTTTAAGGAGAAAAAAAAAGGGGGAGGGGGTGGGAAGGATTAACATAGGAGGGGAGAGAGTTACTTCGGTGCTGAAAATTTCATCTTTTGATTTTGAAAAGTCCATTGCTCAGTTCCTTTGTAGTACCACTCAGGAGGGTATACACAGAAATAAAAGCATTTGGCCATTTTGGACAACTTGTAGCATTTTGTGGACACCACCTATGTATGGATTTCAGCTGTTCTTGTGTTCCTTCAAGTGAAAACTCCTATTTCCTAAGTAGAAGTTAAGAGCAATACCATTTTTAAATAAACGTGTACAGTGTTTTGAACCCATGCTGCCCTGATTTGGAAATTCTCATGCAAGACAGTATAAGGTAGTCTTATGAAGAGTTGGATAAGTCCATTTTGCCCCCCAGCGGTTAATCCACAAATTAAAACAAAGAATGGTGGTAATATAAGTTTACTCTTTAAGTGTGCTTAGCATATTTGTAGCTGTTTCTTAAATGTTGTGCGGTGAGGAAGTGGTGGGAAAAGAAGGATGGGAGGCCTGCCAGTGACCTGTCTTGTGGGGTTACTTCAGAGCAAGCAGGCGACTGTCTAGGTCATATCAGAGTGATGTTCACGCATGGTGGTGCTGGGCTTTCTCTTGTATTTCTGCTTTCTCCGGTGGTAGGTGTTTTCCCTCAAGGTACTTTGTTAGACAAGTACGCCAAGATGTCATTTTCCTGAAGCAAAACATTAGTATTGATTTTTCTAAAATTTTTGTGATTCTTTTTCATTCCTACAAATGTTTTATGGTATAAAAGTAGTTAAAATTGTATTATTAAAGTGTTACTAACATCAAATAATACAAATTTTAAAAATTGTGTGAACTAGTCAGTGCTGTTTCTTTTAAGATTCTATTTTATTTGAGAGAGCACGCATGTGTGCAAGCGGGAGTAGGGTTGGGGAGGGGCAGAGGGAGAGAATCTCTAGCAGACTCCCCATGGAGTGCAGAACCCAATGTGGAGCTCCATCTTACAACCCCAGGATCATGACCTGAGCTGAAACCAAGAGTCGGATGCCCAACCGACTGAGCCACCCAGGGGCCCCTAGTGCTGTTTCCAATATTGTGATTGTAAGGTCTGAGCTTGAGAGTGTGGTGAAACAGAATCACGAAATAAGGGAGCAGAGAAACCTTAGAACCCAAACCCTTTTTACAGATTAAACTGAGACCCAGAGCACGCAGTTTGCTCAGGGTCACATGGTTAGGGGGTGAAAGCACTAGGGTCCTCTGTCCTTCTCATGGAATCTTGTAGCTGTGAGGAGCAGTTAATGACATTTGCTGGATATTTGACTTTTTGAGGTATTGAACTATGCTGGAAAGGTGGATAAACATTCACTAGAAGTCAAGTGAATTTGTTTCTAATGGTTTTGGGGACTTATTCTTCTAGGAAATGCTTGACCTGGATGGGTACTAGATGGAGTACGGAATAGATGAATACCCAGAGAGCTACAGGGACCCAGCCAGGGGCTCTCTGGTTTGAGTCTGCAGCAGCTTGGTGAATGCATTGTGAAATGTTACTTTGTTGGTTTGAAGCCACAATAACCAGTGCTTTTACACTTTTATTAACCCATACAGTTCCCTCATCGTGATAACTTGCCAGATTTCGGGGCTAACAGCTTTATCCCTCTAATATATTAGAGTTTGTTGGAGAGTGAGCCATGTGTAAAAAAAGGATCTTGGCATAGAGGACCCATTTTTATGTGTATAGCATGGCTGTGGATAGTTTCTAGAGCCTGATTTTAGGATCTGCCACCTCATCACGAGGGCAGTATAGTGTTAAGAATTGCTATAAATGGAGGGCAGGAGACTTGGGTTCTAGACCAGCTTCCTCATTTATACCCGCTTGACTGTTTTCCTATCTATAAAATGGATATATTTCCTGTGGAACTCACAGGGTTGTTGGTAGAATTAAATGATTAGTTCAGGAGATATGGGTAGGTACATGACAGTGTTTTAGTCATCTACACAGTGTTCCTTTCCCAAAAGTGGCCCTGGAAGGAGACTGCCTGCATTCATATGGGCTTTCCCAACACTGGGCAACTCTGTGACCTTGAGCAGGTATTTAAACTCTGCCTCAGCGTCCTCATGTAAAATTGCGCCAATAGGAACTCCTCTCAGAATATTGTTAGAGGTGGATTAAATGTACTTAAAACAGTGCCTGCACTTAGAAAGCAATAAAATATGGTTCTAATAACAGTATTTCAGCTGGGCTACATGAATGATTTCAGAGGGCAAAACCAGGAGTAGAAAAGACGATACCATTCTCTCGATGAAATTCAAAAGGCCTGCTGTATGCCTTGCTTTTTTAAATTAAAACACACACACACACACACACACACACACACACACACACACACACACACACACACACACCCCCCCCCCCCCCCCCCCCCCCCCCCCCCCCCCCCCCCCCCCCCCCCGAGAAAAACAGTCTCAAGGAGTCGATAACGTAATTGGAAAGGGACTTGAAAGACTAAGAGAAAAGTTGCTGTGAAGAAATGACACCGCTCAGATAATGTTTATATTTGGGTCAGTTGCAGTGGATTTGAGGGATGCCTCAAGGTGATAAAATAAATGCTATCATCCAGGCTGAACTTTCCTTTCTTACTCTGTCCCACATCCCTGGCAACCGGTGTTCATTGTGATTGTTTACTGTAGGCGATGAAACTAGTCTCTCAGTTGTCACTGTGGCATTGGAATCAGAGTAGTTCCAGATTTGCAAGTTCTGAACCACCTTCCGCCTGTCTTGAATTTATTAATTCAGTTGTGCTTAGAAAGAAATGAAAATGGGACTTTGCCTCTTAACATTTGCTGGGATTTATTGAGGTCCTAATTCTTAAGCCTTGTGTATACGTTAGTTCAGAAATTCAATCACAATCAAATGCTAGTAGTTGAAATCATTCTCAGATCTGGCTTTTTAAAAATCAGCCCTAAGTAAATAGGACAGATCATTGACTTCATTAATTAAGCAACCTATCACTAAATTTGTCTTCTAAGTTTTTCAGTGTTGGTCAATAGGGAGAAAGAAGTAGTCTTAATTTTTGGATTATGTTGAACAAGGTTGTCCTGAATCACTGGGACTCTCTACCATGTGGGCAGAAACGGTTGGGAAAGTTCCTTCCTTTCACCCCCTCTTTTTCTCTTCCTTTCTCTCTTTCTTGTTTTTTCCTTCCCTCTCTCCCTTTTCCTTCCTTTTCTGAGCTCATGCACAGAAAATTTCAAATTGAGTTTTTTCCCTTTTAAACGTTCTCTCTAGGTGTGCACCATAATTCATTTATTATTGAAACTTGATTTAATACTTTAATTTCTTTTATTTTTTTTTTTTTAGCTTTTTGCCATTTTTCTCTTCTAGACTTTGAGTTAAAAAGAATATTGGGAAACAACTAAACTGATTCATTTCTAAACTGATTCATTTTGAATCTTTTTAAACATATTCTCTGAATTGGAATAAATAAACCATAACTGGAAGAGACTTTGTCTAGCAGGATGAAATGATGAGACTGTGAGGGAAGTGCGTATTTTCTCTGTGTAGCTGCAGGTGGATGAATGCAAACACTGGGCTACAGTCTCGAAGCATTTTTTTTTTTTTCTATAAAATCCATGATCTGTTTTCCACAAGATGTGAAGGGTCTTCCTTTATAAAGTCTAACCTTTTCTCTCTCATTCTGTTTACAGCTTTAAAATGATCACTTTCATTCCCGGGGAGCTCATTGGTTTTTTTAGCTTCTAAAGCATGTCCCAGGTTCAGAGGAATAAGCTTGCAGCAAAAAGAAGTTCCCTGTGGCCTGGTTCCTGTAGAGAATGGATGTCCATGCTTTGGAGCAATGTCCTGGGTTGTAGGTCCCTTTTCCTTTTTAATGATCTCTTGGTCATTTGTCAGGATGTGAGGATTCCAGGTGCTGTGAGAGTCTCTTGTGCCACCTCAGAATTGCCCTGCTGTCCCCAGTCTTCTAGGTGAGGAAGTTGTTGGACAGGTGACAGTTGAGTAGCAAAATACGTTCTCTTGCTCCATAAGTTACCTTAGGACATCATGAGAGATATCTAAATCTTAGTGGCATTGTCCAGGAACCATGTCCCTGCCTGACCTGTTGCTGACTAACAGGAAGGCAAAGCAAGGCTTTATATGGGGCATTGTCATAAAGGCAACTTAGTGGGTTACCCCTGTACTAATTCACTGTTAGGGGGAGAGGAAGGTTTTTGGTGTACACAGTTCTCTGGCTGTGGGGTGTTTTTTCCTCTGCGACCACTCTCATAGATCTGTAACTGCTTTCCAACTCTAGAATTTTCTTACATTGAATATGCTGGTAGCATTGGCTGAATTTATAGATACAGTAGCCAGCTTTTATTTTTCTTTTAACTTTTTGATATAACTTCAGCTTTAAAGAAAAGTTTAAAGAAAAGAAGAAATCCCATATGTCTTTCACCCAGATTTCTCAAATGTTAACATTTGCTTTATGCTTTTCTCTCTCTTATATATAAACACACATATGTGTGTGTATAAACGCATGTAGTTATGTGCTTGAGAGTAAATTGCAGTGATCCCTACTGTAGTATGCGTTTCCTAAAACCAAGGACAATTCTTATGTAACCCCACAGTGCCATGATCAAAAATCAGAAACTAACATTGATACAGTGCTGTTAGCTAATCTGCAGCCCCTGTTCTCATTTGCCAATTGTCCATATAATGTTTTTATAGCAAAAGAAAATCCCAGGTCATGTGTTACTTTCAGTTGTCGTGTCTCTTTAATCTGGAACAGTTGTTCAGTCTGTTTCCTGACGTTGACATTTTTGAAGCTTACTTATTTTGTAGTATGTCCTTTTCTGGCTGTTTTTTGTTTTGTTTTTGTTTTTGTTTTTATCAAGTTGTACTTCATGTTCAAGTGCTTTCCCCCAAAGTATTGAGCTCCCTAATTATGAAAAAGGGAATGAGTACGATTCCTAAGTGGAAGTGGGTGAGAGACACAGTAGCTAGATCTACTCTCCCGCAAACCCTGACAAAGCACAGTGGACGTGAGTGTGGCAGCTGGCTTGGAAGAATGCAGCCAGATTTCAGCCTGTCAGTCAAACACCCCGTTAGAGGTGATGCAGGTGCTCTGTGTTTCATAATCTCCCTCTGTTTTGTTATGTGTGCAGAGCTGTAGCTTAGTGACCAACAAAAGATGACGATGTCTCTGGCATATGTATATATCTCTCCCCTCCCACCACCAGCACACACATGCAGGCTTTTAAAATCTTACTTCATTGAAGACCCATTGGATTCTCTTTACCCGTGCTACCAGAACAGTGTCTAGTGTCTCGGTGATTGAATACTCCTTTTCCCCAGTTCCCTTTGTCTCCTAGCCACACTTGGGAAATGAGAGCAGCGTGGCCAAGAGGGAGGCCTACAGAGGCACTGTCTAGATCTGAATCCTGCCCCCACCCTTCACCATCAGCTGTGGGACCTTGGGCAAATGGTTCAGCTAGGCTGAGTCCACTACATAGGAATTTTGTGGTTTGTTACTAACTAAATACATGAAAATAATCAAGCTTCCATTTATTGAGTGCTTACTACATGCCAGTTAAGTGTTCTGAGTACTTTGTAAAATGTAATTGTGATGTGACTATTGTTCCAGAACTGTTTACATTCTTCAAATTCTTCAAGACAAGAAATAGCACATGTAATGCTAGTATTTCTGATTGCGATTTTTAATTTTGCTACCCAGCAGATGGAAAGGTTAGCGAGTAGCAGAGGTTTCCAGTCGGTACTGGATCAGATACCCGTTTTCTCCTCTGCTGCTCCGTCATCTCTTTCTTTAGGAGTGGGATGTGTTGGGGAGTTTTAGTAGGTCTGTGCTGATTTCAGATTCTAGATGTTGAGGAAATGGGAGTGGCAACAGGAAATGGGAGCCAGCAGCTGGGAAACAAGTTTGTAACTTGATGTCAGTGAACTGGTCTTCGCTCCTGGAAGACAAAATTACATGTAACTCATTGGAAGAGCAGGTGTCTCACCATTTTGTTTCAGTTTTTCCATTTGCAAGTGCATGATATACAGCTGTTCAGAGCTATAATGCATGCCTTCCATTTGGCAGTTATCTAGGCATTTTATTTTTAAAGTATGACATGGGTGTTCAAAATTTGTGAGTGACCTGAATGTAACTACCTAAAGATCTGACACATATGCTGTATGAGTCTGTATTCAACTTAATCTCAAACATTCTCAAGGGCAGTCCCCATTTTTATCTTGATTTCTCTTTTCTAATTTAGACACGCTCTAACGTGACATGGTGTGCAAGATAGCCCGGTAGCCACTTGATTAGCTGACATTGTTTTAAGGTTTTATTTATTAACTTCAAAAGGAATCTCACTTCCGATTACTCTTGTGTATTTAAGCCAGTGAAGAAAAAGAAGATAAAACGAGAGGTTAAGATTCTGGAGAACCTTCGTGGTGGAACAAATATCATTAAGCTGATTGACACTGTGAAGGACCCCGTGGTAGGTGCCTGACGGTTGGGGGAGAAGGAGCAAGTGAGTGCGTGAATGTGTGCGTGGTGTGACACAGAATGTCAGAATAATGAGAAACACCATTACGTATTGGGAATGACTGTGTTCATCTTCTACTCCTGAATAGTTTTGAAAGCCAGAAAAAACCGTGGTGGCCCAAAGATGAAGTAGCCACCACCACTTTTATGAAACCTAAAAGTGTATGTATAGAAAAATCCCTATCCCAGTTTATTACCTTGTTCCGGTTCAGCCCACAAATGTTTGCTAAATGTCTTCTTTAAGCCCCTAGTTTTCTCCCAATTTTGAAAGCTTATTGCCTCTAGTTGGCCTTATTTTGCTTCACTTCATTAAGCCTGACATCTGAAAGTCTGGGCTTACGGAGGGAAATACCGAATATCTCCACGTGGACACCTGGCATAGAGATCACAACCCCACAGACCCTTTGAGGAAGGCATCTTGCTGTTTCTCCTACTAGAATTTAATTCAGGGTCTACCCCTGGGGCTCATGTTGTATATTCTGATACAACTAAATATTTTTGTTAAAAATGCTTACTTTGTAGCCCTCTTAGATGTGCTATTTAATTTTGTTTTTTTGGGAGGTGATTAGCCAGAGTGTTTATGTACCACCTCCCATCCCATTTCTGTTCTTCATCTCTTCTACTTCACCTGTTTTCCTATCCTCCCATGCTGGCTGTTCGTTGAAGAAGTAGGTCTTTGCTTCTGTCTGCTGAAGACATCATAAAGAAACGATGCGCTAGTGAACATGCGCTGACCGCTTACTGTGTTTGGGCACTGTTCTGGACCTCAGGACCGTCCTCAGCAGTCCACTGGAGTCGGTGCTGTGATTGGCCACATTGTTACACTGTGCAGATAGGACAGCTGAAGGCTCTGAGGTTTGGTGATTTGCTCAAGATCACACAGTATCGTTAAACCGAAGAATCAGGAAAATTTTGCCTTCGGGACCCTAAGAAGACTGAGAAGAGTGCTTGTATGCTAGATTCTAGCTTATTGCCATTAAAAATATATCCCAGCCTGAGGAGCTTGGATTCATTTTAGAATGACTAACTCTGGACTCCATCATCACTGAAAACAGCCTGCAGCGTGACCCAGTACATATTACTGTTGTACCAGCGACCTCTGCACTTTGCCTTTAAGTTACTAGAACTTAGTGAAACTTGTCTTACTGATATTGTAATGTGTTGCTTAAGGCATGTGTGTGTTTTATATAATATGGAACACGAGTGAATTAAAATTGGATTAAAACCATGGAGGGAGCCCTCCTTCTCCCCTAAGTTTTAGGGAGATGGCCTCACTCCCAGGCAGTAGAGAGATCTGGTGGTCTTGATGAAGCCCTGTCCCCTTCAGGCTAGTGAGGAACCCTCTGACCAGTGCTGCTGGGACTGCTGCTCTTTCTGACAAAGCCCCATGTGCACATACTGTGCCCTGTTTCTAGGGAACTTTTACCTGCTTCCTTGAGCAAAACTTTCTAGCCATAAAGATTTCTAAGGTGATTTTCTGTAACCCTTTAAGGCCCTGCTTTTCTCCTAATTTTGAAAGCCTATTACTGTTAATGAGCATTATTTTACCTTACTTAAGTAAATCTGGCATTCGAAAAATTTATACAAGGAAATATTAGACATTTTGTACTCACTGCATTAAAGATTATAGCACTTTAGAAATACTTGGTTATGTATAATTTGGGGGTGAGGGGGATCACATCTACTTTGTAAATTGAGACATTCTCTAGTGGTATGTAGCCGAGGCAGTAATTTCACATTATAGCCTGCTGATTGATAATCATAGATACTTTCCTTTTGGATCCTGAAAAGGCCTATGATAGATTCCCAAGACATAGGATAATTCTGTAAAATGCATCTGGCTTGCCAAACCAAGATGAAAACATGTCACTCCTTTTGTGGCTGGCAGACTGGAATACTGCAGAGTGTAATTCTTCAAATAATGTGCCAGGCCCACTGACAGGTTGGTCAGAGAATACATCTCCTTTAAAACAAAACAAAACAAAAAAAACAACTTAAGAAAAATGTCAGCCATTTACAAAAGTAAAATGCGTAAGATAGTGAACCTCCCTGCACACATCAGTCAGCTTGAGCAGTGCCGCAACTCGTGGCCAACTTTGTTTTTCATCTCCCTGCCGCCCACTTTCCCACCACCCACTATCCGCACTTATTTTGAAGCAAATTCCAGACACATAGTCTCAAGAGGACACTTTCTTAATAGGCTCTCCCTGATGAGTGAATCCCCTTTTCATTTAAGTGGGATTTGGGGATAGATCGGTACGACAGAAGCAGAGCACGTTTACTGTTTGAATACTTATAAGGCATTACTATTCTCTCTTGCAGTCAAAGACCCCAGCTTTGGTATTTGAATATATCAATAATACAGATTTTAAGGTGCGTATATGCTTTTTCTTTCTGGCATGGGGTTAACGGGGGATGGGCAGTTGGCGATAAGTACTGTTGATACCCCAGAACAGGAGGGGACCAGGAAATCATTGGTGAGAGTGGGAAGTAATAAATCCGGATTCCTTACCGCCTGAGTATAGGATGCAGAAAGTGGGTAGGGTTTTTGCATTTGGTGAAATTACTCATCACCCTTTGCTTTGCTTACTCTGGGAATAGCTGCTGGGCTGGGTCTAAGTTAATACCTCATCTGTAACACTCCTGTTTTAGACAGCATGGTTTTAGGGAGATACTTGATTTGCATAGGAATCTACCCTTGCTGATAGGAAGTGGTAAATGGTTACAGGGCTCATGTGAAAAGAAGCCGTCTGTAGGACTCAAGCTGTCAGAATATTGTGTGTTCACCAAGACTATACAAAGCAAATGACCCAGAAAAGCTAGTTAAGTGTCCCTGTGCTTTAGAAAAGCCTTATCCAGGATTATTTACATTTCTTATATTTATAATGCATATTAATATAGACTTGAAGTGTTCTTCTAAAAGCACGGGTTTAAGCTGGTTTTTCATGAGTTTGTTTTTATTATTGTTCAGACACTACAACCTTAGCTTCTGGTAAAGTTTTGGGGGCTAGTTATTCTAGACATGGTAGAACATAATGTGAATCCATGTATAAAAACAAAATAGTGGTGTTGATTTTGAGGGGTCTTTGGAGAACTTTTGGGTGATTATAATCACTCAGTCAGTGAATCATAAGCTTGTGATTTTTTTGTGATGGAAGTTAGGGCCAAAACCATAGTAGCAGTTGAAAGCTGGTATCAGGAGTGAGGCTTTTGGGTGAAAATAAAAGCTTTATCTCACATTTAATTTGTCTTAGGTAGTCACTCTAAAACAACTCTGAATTAGGTTAACTAGTGGAAAATAAGTAAACATGGATATTATAATTTGGGAAACAATAAGCAAGTTTTATATACAGTGTAGCTTTCCCATGTGTAACAAGTTTCCTTGTTAGCAGGACTCCTTAAAGGTGAAGTCAGCAGTGAGCTCTTGGCGGTAGATGTCAGTGTCTTCGCCAGCCTGCCAGTGTTTAGCTAGTAGAGTTCTCTGCTGATACTTGTGGCCAGTCACACTTTCGCCACGAGTGACCCAGGTTTATCAAGGTGTAAGTACGTGAGTGGGAATGTGTATGCATTTCTTAATGAAACCAAGCATTTTCCTAAATACCAGAAGTTTAAAAGCTGGTCTAAATGAAACTTCATAGTGAAATACCTAAGTTTTAAATGCTTCTGCTCCCTTAATGAGTTTTTATCAGTTGTCTGGCCACGCATGTAAAATTTTCACGTCAGCATTTTGTGTTTCTTTTTTTTATTTTATTTTATTTTTTTATTTTTTAAAAGAGTTTATTTACTCATTTGAGAAAGAGAGAGTGCATGGATAAGTGGTGGGGAGGGGCAGAAAGAGAGAGTGGAAGAAGCACACTCCTCACCGATCAGGTTTTTTTTTTTTTTCCCCTCCCCCCATCAACCCTCAGTTTGTTTTGTGAGATTGAGAGTCACTTATGGTTTGTCAGCATTTTGTGTTTCTTAAATTGACAACTGCCCTGCGAATTTAACAGCACCCAGAAGATCGGTTTGCAGGAATTTTTAACTCCCTGGAGAAATCTTAACTTCTCTTGCATCTTAACTCTCAAAGGGATGTTTTAATGGCACATGTTCTCCAGGAGCTTCCTTGAAAGAGGTCATGGAAAATTCATGGTTTTTGAGGCTTGCATATCTGAAAACGTTTTTATTTTATCTTTCCAATTAACGTACTAGCCGTGGCCTAGAATTCTGGGTTGTAACTAATAATTTTCTCAGAATTTTGAAGAGCTTTTTCCAGTATTACCACTGAAGCCGTTCTGGTTTTACCTTACATGATCTGGTTTGGGTTTTGGTTTTTTCTTTGGAAAGCTTTTAGGATTTTCTCTTGAGTCGCAGTCTATGAAATTTCACAATGATGTTCCTTCGAATGGGTCACTTTTATCTTTTGTTCTGGACACTTGCTGGGCTTTTTCCATCTAGAAACTCATGTCCTTCCGTTTTAGAACAATATTTTTAACATTCTTTGATTTTCTTCCCTTCTTTGTTCTCACTTTCTAGAGCTCATTCAAATGTTAGA
Source organism: Enhydra lutris kenyoni (assembly GCF_002288905.1). Classification (NCBI taxonomy): domain Eukaryota; kingdom Metazoa; phylum Chordata; class Mammalia; order Carnivora; family Mustelidae; genus Enhydra; species Enhydra lutris. Next base: position 10,042,970 of record NW_019154138.1, on the reverse strand, counting down.
CTTCATCTCTTAGCTCTGTTCAGTTCTCAGAAGTTTTAAAAGTAGTATCCTGTTCTTTTATGTAATATTTTCTATTTTCTCACAGAGAATGTGTGGATCCCCCCCACCCTGCGATGTTTTCTTCTTCATGTTCTTTTCTCGGTTTTTCTTTCAAATGCTTTTTTGTGTGTGTTGTTTTTGGTCTGTGTTACAATTGTCTGAAATCTCATGGTTTTTGACTGTCTACTCTTTAGAGTCATGAAATGACTGATGACTGCTTGTCAGCCCCTGTCTGGAGGATGCAAGCCTGGCTGTGCGGGCCTCTCGGCCTCCAGCGGAGGAGCCCCGGGGGCAATGTTAGGTGCGCTTTCATGTAACTCCCCATTTTCAGTGTGGTGTTTTATTTTTTTAAAGAGTTTATTTATTTATTTGACAGAGATCACAAATAGGCAGAGAGACAGGCAGAGAGAGAGAGGAGGAAGCAGGCTCCCTGCTGAGCAGAGAGCCCGATGCGGGGCTCGATCCCAGGACTCTGGGATCATGACCTGAGCCAAAGGCAGAGGCTTTAACTCACTGAGCCACCCAGGTGCCCCTCAGTGTGGTGTTTTAAACTTGTTTTCCTGTTTTCAGCTGAAATCTATTGACTCTCTTTCACTGATACCTGGGGTCACTGTGAGCCTTTCTGTAGCTCTTCCATGTGAGGTTGTCTGCTTCTGGACCCCCTCTGCTCTTGACAGAATTTTCAGCTTTGTCAGTGGACATTTTTGTCTTGCTTCAAAGTGTTGTCATCTCTTCCATTCTCTTAGTTACTGTGAATGAATCCCCCAAGCCTCACTCCTTTCACTGTTCCTGGAGAGGAACTTCAGGAAGATGCAGAGTGTAGGATGTGTTTGGGCTGCAGTGTCACACTGGGGGGCCCCTTTGAGTGGTCGGGCCCTGCCATTTTAGTCAGCTTACAAGATTGTCAAGTATCCAGGTAGTAGATGTGTATCTTGGAAAAGCAGATCATGACAGGATGGTCGTTTTCTGCTCCAGGTAGTATGACAGGCCACAAATAGAGAAATCAGCTAGTTTAATGTCCTCATGCCCTTCAGGCTTTTTTTATTTTGTCCTGTGTCTATCTTTTTACAAAAGCTTCTTTATATTTTTTTTCATTTTACTGTTGGGTGTATTAGTAACTGGATTTAAGGTATCGCTCAGAGGAGGTTTGTTCCAGGTTTAGTATCCGATGAGTCAGCAGTGATAGAACCTGCAGCCTGTTCTTTTCAGCATTTTTTTATATGCATAATTTCATTCTATTGTAGACTCCTGATTATCCTAACTTCATAAAATAAGTTGGGCAGCTTTTCCTTTCTCTTCTCTCAAAGTTTATATGAAATAGGGATTATCTACTGGTCTTTTGGGAGGAAAGGGAGACTTTGGACTATCCTTTCCTTTTCAGAATGTACGTACATGTAAGTGAAAGGTTTATCCTGGTTTCTTGTCTCTTCGTGAATTTATTTGGATGGTATCTATTTCTAAAATTGTCCACTTTCATATTTACATAAAGTTATTAATAGAATTCTCTGAGGGCTTAAAGACTGTAATATGTTTGTAATTATGTTTTCCTTTACATTTCCAACATTATTTGTGCCTTCTGTCTCTTTTTAAAAATTACCAGTATTGCTAGAGATCTCTCATTAATACTTGAAGAACGGCTTTTGGTTTTATTGTTCAAATGCTTCTGTTTTTCTATTTCCTCATTTCTGTTCCTGTCTTAATTATTTTCTTTCTTCCTCCCTTCTTTGTTCCTAAACTATTTTCTTTCTTGAATTTTCATTGTTTCACCCCTACCTTCTTGAGTGGAAGTCTGCTCATTTCATGTATTTCTTTCTTGATTGACGGTAAGTGGGCTTGAAGTCTGTGCCCCCCCAAGCACCGTCTCAGCTACACATTCCATGGTTATAGAACTCATTTTTGTGTAGTTTTCACGTTAGAAGTACAAATTCCAGGGGTGCCTGGGTCGCTTAGTGTGTTGAGCATTAGACACTTAGCTTTACTTTGGGTCATGATCTCAGGGTCGTGGGATGGAGCCCTGCATCAGGCTCCGTGCTCAGCTTGGAGTCTGCTCATCTCTCCCCTCCCTCTCTCTCAAATAAATAAATAAAATCTTTATTTTAGAAAAGAAGAGGTACAAATTCCAAACTCGTGGATTTGGGTTTTTCTCCCCCGACTTTGTACTTTAAAATACTTTAAACCTATTGAAAATTGTAAGGAGTAGCACAGGTAATACCGTCGTGTTTTTCCCCTAGATTTACCAGTTGCTAATAATTACCACATTTGCTGTTAGTTCTCTTCCCTCCCCTCCCCTCTTATCTCTTTTTTTCTCAAAGTAAGTTGTAGGCATCATGATACTTCACTCCTAAATATACTAGCACTGGAACTGGATAGGACCTTTTCCTACCTGCCAATACTATTAGTCCTCTTAAGGCATTTAATACTTCTATGATGATGCCATCTGATACATGGTACAGAGTCCATATTCAAGAGTTTCCTGGTAATTATTGTCATAAGAATGTCCTTCATAGCCATATGTTTGTGAATAATGTGATAGAGGAGCCACATGGTTTTTCAACAAAAATATTCTTTCATTGTTGATTCCTGATTTGGCTGCGCTGTGTCCCGAGGAACATGACCTGCATAATGTTCGTTATTTGGACTTTATTGACAATGGCTTTGTGACTTCAGTGCATGGCTTTTTTTAATATCAAGCTTGTTAATTCAATTCGGATCTTCTATGGCCTTCCTCATTTTTCCCCTTGATACTTTGTTTTATGGTGGAGGTACTGGTTTGGTTGGTTTTTGCCTTGAAATCATCAGTTATGTTTCCTGTGTGTCAGAGCGGTCATAAAAGGTACATCGTGACATTTAGAAAAAAAGACAAACTTCTGAACAAAGGAGTAGGAAAAGCCAGTCTCTCTAATGGTTGAAATAAACAGTTACAGAAAACTCTTAAGGAAGCTGAAGTATAGTTGTGGCAGAAAAAGTTTCTACTGAGACGTGCTTCTCAGTTTTTTGTGCTTTTGGAAGAATGTAAATTAAAATATACATTTTAATTTTTGTAACATTATAGTGATACAAAGTATATCATCTGGACATTATAAAGATTGGTAAGGGATCCTGAATAGGGTCCGTTTGAGAAGATGGTAGACCAATATTGCTCTGTGGAGAATTTCTAAATCACTCCCAGAGAGGTGGGCCTTGACTAGCTGATGTCTTGAGGCCTTGTTAATGCTTGTAGTAGTTTGATGTGGAAAGGATCTTCTTTGTAAGACATGTTCTAGTGATTAGTAATAACTTTGATTTGCTTGATGAATGATTTGTTCTGCTTCCGTAAATTTCTAAAAATATTGACCTTGATTTTATTCTGGATCTTGGGGTTATGTTTTAATGCCAGAACTGGTGACAACTGCATTAAGCACCTTTCACACTATATATCCCACTGCCTCTGCATTTTCTTCTCCCTCTTTGGGGACCACTGGGACTTCTGGGCAGAGACTGAGCTGTGTGTGTGAGGGAGTCTGCAAGCTCTGTGTGTAGGGTGAGAGTTTGCTGTGTCTGTGATTCCCACATGTGGCTGGGAACCTTCTTGAGCTGCATAGTCCTCCTCGGGTTGATCGTGATGCAGCCGAAGTACACCCACAGTCTCTGAGGACCAACAAGTATACAGTGAGAGCGAGGCCACATGGGGCCATTCCATTCTGGGTGGCAGTTTTAGACCAAGGAGGGTCTGAGGCAGTTGACCAAATTGCCATTTTTCCATTGCTCCTCAGACTTTCTGAGGTTAATAAAAAGTCCCAGGATATTTCCACTTTGGGCCTCTTGAGCCTGGAGTAGGTCTAATTTCTGAGAAAATGCCAGTGTGTTTGAGGCTTTGGAACCAAGCTGGGATTGGTGAATAGTTTCTTCCTCAGCACCTTTGTAATCTTCTGGGAAGCATAGGCTTGTTTTGCTTTTGATAAGTCATTTATTTCATGAAAATATAAGCAAAGCTAACTTCCTGCCAACACTTTGCAGTTGGTTGGTTAACAATGTTCTCCACATAGCTGGCCAAGAAGAATGGAGGGAAAGTGTGGTTCTTGTGAAATTTCCCTTTATAACTCATCATGGACTCTTCACACTTATGTTTCCTAGAAGATAGTTTTAATTTTGTTCCACTGACTGGTGAATGTTATCAAAGACAAATATTTATCAATTGCCTTCTGGATGCAAGCTGAGAACCACCATTGATGGGGTGGAATATAGACCACATATGCTCCTCCTTTGTCATCTTATCTGAGCACTTAGCATATGGACCAGGTTGTACGGTGCCCCTTGCATGCTTGGAGGAGGGGAAGCAGAGATCCTGAGTCAGCCAGTTGGCGACTAACCACCAGCCACAGTACCCTTTTCTTCCCCACCATGTGTGTCCTGATATGTGGGGGCGCTGGCGTGGGACTTGGGGTGAGAGCAGAGTGGAGCGGCTTCTTGTTGCTCACAGCTGAGTGAGGTTATCTTGAGAACCTCAGGTCGCTGCCAGTACCTGAGTGGGGAACATTAACTTTGGGGACACAGCTGCTGTCTGTGTCCTCTGAACACTGCAGAGGACAATAAATAGCCAGAAGGTTCAGAGAAGGAAGGGACACCTGTCAGCTGTCTTGACTTGCAGGCTAAGGGAGCCAGGTGGGATCTTCTAGGTTTGTGGGGGAGGTGGGGACGCTGGAGAAGGAAGAGTGGAGGGGGCCAGCAGGTTCGTTTGGTTGGGAGTTGGGGGACCCCCACCTGCCCCGGGGTGGCAATAGAGACAGAGCTGCAAAAGTTGGAAGAAGCCAGACTGTGGACCCTGGCAAGTCCGGAATTTTAGGCCCAGCTGGTAAAATGTTACAGGTGTAGTTTGGGCTCCTCCTACCCAGAGCGCCTGAGAAATGAGAGTGAATGTCAGCCTGTCATTTGGGACTTCATAATGTATTAGACCTAACCACTCTATTCATTTATTGTTTTATATTACATAAAATTGATGCTGGTTGGAGTAGCTAGAAATGCTGGCAGCCCGAGTACTTACGTTGTTAGGCCTTACCACCATTTACACAGATGCTTGGTGTAGATGCCGCACGACAGGAGAGGAAAGCCTTCCATGGATAAACGTCCACATGATAAAACAGCCCATATTTGTTCTCCGGAAAGAAAATAGTCCAGCCCTCTGCGGGTTAGAAAATGCTCACTTCACTTTCATGGCCTGCTTAGTGACTTGGGGTTCAACTTGGCACCGTATCTGGGAGCGATCTCCTTAATTCTCAGAGGAGGAGCTGATTTGACACCCAAAGAGATAGTATCTTCAGCCTGCGTCTGTGCATCCAGGCTGTTGGTGTGCTGGCTCAGAAGTCTTCCATGCAGTGCAGAGCTGCAGGAGAGCAGAACACTTGAGTGCTTGGGTGCTCTGCAGCCAAGTCCCTCCTGAGCAGGAGATGTGGTCCCCTTGTTCCTGAGTGTAGCTCCTTCCCAGCCCAGAGACCGCCAGGGGACTGGTCTGTATGGGCTTATGCCCTCTGCTGCCTGAGGTTGATGAAGGCATATGTTTTTACTAAGCTAGAGGGAGAACTACTTTTATTTAACAAGGGAAATTTGAGAAAGAAGCTAAATCCTGGTGGTCTTAGAAGATACTAAATTTAATTCTTGGCAAATTTTTATCTTTTTGAACAGGTAGTGTATGTACATGGATCTAAAATATAAAATGGTATGCAGTGAAAAATCTCCTTTATTTCACTGTGCTCCTGCTGTCCTTCTGCCTTCGTTGGGGGTGGGAGGAGGAATTCCAAGGGAGAGAAACATTTACATATATATGAAGCCGTGTTTTATTTATGTCTTTATATCATTCCTGTAACTACAGACAAATAGAGATGTGTAATTTTGCTCCACACAGACACATCGTATAGGCTGGTCAGTGCCCCTTTGAGAGTTCTCCTCTGTTGCCGGAGTCTTCCAATAAAGAAATAAAATATGTTTAATCAAGTTGTGCTGACTAATTTTGTAGAAAGTGCTACTTGTGACTGATGGGGAACAGATCTACTTGGAATTATTACCTAAAATAAAAGTGTTGGTATAGTTTCTGATGAAGGTTTGTGATGATTTTAATGAACCTGGATGTATTAATGCTACTCTGCCTCTTAGAAATGGAAATTTAAAAAATAAAAAAGAGCAGACTCCCAGTGGGTGTGCCTTTTGTCCCAGTATGAGAACTCTTTGTTTGTTCTTTTGGCCTGGAATCATTTTCAGTACCTGTCTTTTTTTTTTTTTCTCTCTCTCTCTCTCTCCCCTACTCCTTTCTTAAGTCTCTTACCATCTCCAAGAGCTAGAGCAGTCATTTTCCTCCTGTTTCTTTTTCTCTTTTCTCTTTTCTTTTTTAAGATTTTATTTATTTATTTGACAGAGACAGCAAGAGAGGGAACACAAGCAGGGGGAGTGGGGGAGGGAAAAGTAGGTTTCCCAGCCGAGCAGGGAGCCCACTGTGGGGCTTGATCCCAAGACCTTGGGATCATTACTTGAGCCAAAGGCAGACGTTTAACAATTGAGCCACCCAGGCATCCCTTCCTGTTTCTTTTTGAGCAAACACACTGTGTTGCCACTTTTTACCACATGGGCCAATGAAGTTCTGATCTCCACTCAGAACGTAGTTCTCTAACGGACACTGTGCTGCTCCAGGGGTTAGTTTGAAGTGTAGTAAGAATATGAGGATGGTCAGACAACTTGGACTTCATCTCCACAATAATGTAATTTGAGGTGTTGAAATCATGGAACATTGAACAAATTTTTTAAAAGATCCATGTTGAATTAAATGTTTCTCTCCCTTGGAATTCCTCCTCCCACCCCCAACAAAGGCAGAAGTATTACACCCTTGCCCTTGGCCTTTATCCCCATTTGTTACAGACAGGTAGTAGAAAAAAGTCCTGGGGTTCTTTAGTGACTTAAGTAGTAAGTTTACAGAGAATGATGAGCAGTATTTGGGATGACAAGATGCGATGAGACTTAATTAACTTTCTCTTTTCTGAAATCTGTTTCAGCAACTTTACCAGATCCTGACAGACTTCGATATACGGTTTTATATGTATGAGCTACTTAAGGTAAGTGGCATTCATATGCAGTGAATTTTTTCAGTTGTATTCATTAAAGGAGAAGTTTCAGAGAGGACAAAGAGAACTCAGGCAGACTCTTTCTTGATACGAATTCTTGAGAGAATTTCGTGAAGTATTTGTTTTTGTATTTTAATTTTTTTTTAAGTAGCCTCCACACCCAACTAGGGCTTGAAATCATGACCCTGAGATCTAGAGTCGCAGGCTCTACTGACTGAACCAGCCATGTGCCCCAAGGGATTTTTTTGCTTCTCTTTTAACCTACATTGAGATCTCTGTCGTGGGATCTTTACATAGGAACTTTCCAGTGGAACTGAGAAAGGTGGCCGAGTCAAGAGATACCAGGAATCAGAACCTCCTTCTTTGTAGCTCTTGTTGGCTCTTGGATTTTCTTTTTTGCTGTTTAATTAACACTGTTAGTTTTCATGGTATAACATGTCACCCAGAACTTAACACTTTTTAAAAAGTTATTTATTATTTCTCCTAATTCTGTGGGTTCCTGGGTGAGTCTTCTGCCTGGGTCAGCGTGACTGGGGCACACTGGTACAGGATGGCCTCATTCACATCTCGGGGGTGGCAGCTGGCATAGCCAGCCGAAGCCTCGTTCTACAGAGGTGTTAGTCTAAGCTGCTTCTTCCTGTGGTGGCCTCGTTTTTCCTACTTGCACGAGAGGGCAAAGTTTGATGTGTAAGCGCTTTTCAAGCCTCTGCTTTAATCATTGTCTCCTAATGCCCTCTTGGCCAAAGAAATCCTGGCCAAGCCTAGATTCAAAGAATGGGGAAGTAGACTTCGCCTTTTGACGGGCAGAGCATTGAAATCACAGTCTGGAGGGACGTGCGTGCTGGGAGGTAGGCCTCTGTGGCCATCTTTCTCTCGCCATCACTCATAATCCCCTTCCCAGCCTACCCTCCAGCCTTGACTGATGTGTACACGCACGGAGAGGTGATGGCAGGTTGGGGGTGGGGCAGTGGTCCTCTAGTTGTCTTAGTAATCTCCCAAGACGGAAATTTTGAAACATTACTGGTTGATGGAGGAATGATCTTTTTTAGTTTGTCTAGGTGAACACTTAGGTAAAGAATTCTAAAATGGCTTGTAAAATGGAATAGACCAATGGCTCCTAAGTAGTTTTGAGTCATGAATCACTAAGAATCTAAAGAGAACATATAAACTCTCCCCAAAATACATGTATAAATTTACAGTATTACATGAAGTTTTATGGGGGGTGTGGATCTCAATTTAAGAACCTCTGAAAGATAGAGATGACTGAGTTATTAGCATTATTGAAGAAAATTGCCAAGAGGAGTTTAATGGGATTGTGAACAGTTACTCGAACAAAATCCCTTGTTTATTTTTTTATTTTTTTTTTTAAAGATTTTATTTATTTATTTGACAGCCAGAGATCACAAGTAGGCAGAGAGGCAGGCAGAGAGAGAGGGGGAAGCAGGCTCCCTGCTGAGCAGAGAGCCCGATACGGGGCTCGATCCCAGGACCCTGAGATCATGACCCGAGCCGAAGGCAGAGGCTTAACCCACTGAGCCACCCAGGCGCCCCAAAATCCCTTGTTTAATTAAAGCTAAGCTTTAGGTAATGGGGGTTTGGAGAACTAGCTTGTGAGGTAAATGTGTTTTCTTAGAAGCGCTTATACAGACCACTTGTCATTAGTACCAAGGTGGCCAATTTAAGAGTCCACTCTTACAACTAATGGGTCTTTCTTTTGCGAGTAAGATCAGAAGCATGTGAAGGTAGAGCTTGCTTTATCACACCTTTCTGCATGTGCTCTCCAGACCAGAATGGAAGGTGTCCGTGGGGAAGAGGTTTGCAGTGTTGTGCTCTTACAAGCAGTCTGCTAGCTCCATCTCTGGAGGTGCTTGCCGGAGAACCCCATGCATCCACCCAGTGAGAGCTGCAATCCAAATCCAACAGTTGGTTATTTTTTTTTTAAGTAAGGTATTAAGATTTTGTGGTTTTCACTTAGCACACCAAAGATGAAGATTTAAACCTAGTACAGCTGTGCTTAAGTCAAGGGAAGACATCCCAATGACGCAGGTCTTCACAGGCAGGTCATGTAGATGGTACTGTGTGTCTGATATCCCTTCTGCTTTCTGGAGGTAACAGCTAGCCAGTAAGGGTGTTCTTTCTGCTAATGAGGCACAGAACCCCAGACGAAGTTTGAAAAATGTTTTTCATGCTTAATGGTCAGATAATACCAGATTTTGAAACTGAAATAACTCCCCCAAGGAATTTAAAAGCATGTCAGTGACTCCACAGGGAGTCTGACTAGTGAACTTGGCAAAAGAATTAATTCCCTTACTGTACTTGTTCAGCCTCTGCTCTCCTTAGGTTTTTCTTACACCCAGGTATTATGGTCCTAATTAGTTCATTCCTTTGGGCAAAGACTAGGCAAAATAACAGAATCGACACTTGGTGAATTTTTTCTTTGGGGTAATAAAATGGGGATTGAGGAAGAGGAGATCTTCAGCTTCACGGAAAATGTCAAAGAAACTGAGGCTAGGGCTATTGAGTGGTTGCTGGGTACACAGTGCAGTCTCCCGATTCAGATCCGGGGAGGTGTGTCCTCAGGAGCCCTGGTTTCAAAAGACACTGCCACAGAGCCATTGTAGAATCTTGCTACACCTGTTGTTGTGAAGCAAAACAAAGAGAAAAATTAAATCGAAGTAGAACTTCCATAAATGAATAAATCTTAAGTGTACAGGTTTTTGGGTTTTTACATAAGTGAAACCTTCACCCAGATCTGTATGGTACTGTGCTGCCCGGTATAGTAGCTGTTGCCCACAGGGAGCTATTTAATCCATGCCTTAATCGCAGTAGCCATATTTCCAGTGTTCAGTGGCCTACTGTGGCTAGTGGCTACTATATTAGTGCAGCTGTAGAATATTGCTGTCATTGCAGAAAGTGCTATTGGACAGGGCTGGTAGAGAATATTAACAAATACCCCAGAAGGCTCTCATATGCCCCTTCTCTTCAGGATCCCTTTTCTGAAGATACTATTCTCACTTCTACCACCATAGTTTAGTTTTGTCTGTTTTTTAACCCTCGTATATTAAGCATCGTGTGCTACCTACTTTTTTGTGTCTGGGGAAAGCAGAATTTGTTTATTCCTGGAATGCTGATCCTAGAGCTCATTCTCTGACCTAGTCCAGTGGTTCTCAATCAGGTCAGTTTGGCAAAATCTGGAACCATTTTTGGTTGTCACAATGGGGAAGAGTGTAACTGGCATTTGGTGGGAAGAAGCCAGGGATTCTGTTAAACATCCTGCCGTGCACAGGACAGCTCTCCCAGCCAGGAATTACCCCAAGTCCCAGGTGTCCAAGATGTCAGCAGTGCCGAGTTGGAAAAACCCTAATCTTGTCTTGTGGAAAACTCCCCTAAAAGCACTCAGTGCCAGGCACATAGTAGGAAGCACAAGATGATAGGTTGCTGTGATTATTATTACCTAAGGAGGAAATCATGGCAGTCAAGTAGGCTGCAGTGCTTTGAAGACAAGCCAGAAGGCCTAATTTAAAATGTGTGGGAATAGTTACTGTGTTCAGAAAGGGAGAATTAGAAGCAAATTTTTGTATTATCTAAAACAAACAAACCACCCAAAGAAAAAATGGTAAAAGATAAAAATGGCAAAAAAAAAAAAAAAAGTTTTGAATCAGTATTTATCCAAAGAAGATGCAGGATGACCACTAAGACCCAAAAAGATGTCCTCTTGATCACCCAGTTAGAAAATACAATTCAGATCCATGTGAGGGCCCACGTGAGACGCTCCAGAAAGGCGCTAATCCCGAGGATGAACCAGTGACAAGTTGTTTGTTGGCAAGGATGTGATGAAACCGGAACCTTCATACGTGACTGCTGGGGATGTAAAATGGAGCAGGCACTTTGGAAAACGATCAGGCAGACTTAAAAAGTTCAGTGTAAACTGATGGACAGCTCAGCACTTCCACCCTCAAGAATCTGTGTAAGAGCAGTGAAAGCCTGTGTCCCCTCAGAGACCTTTACGTGAACATGCATAAGTAGTGTTCTTTGTTTAGCCCCAGACTGGAGACAACCCAGATGTCCGTCAGCTAGTACAGCCCTGCAGCGGATTACTACTCAGCAACACGGAAGGGGGACACAGATGAGTCTCGGCAACATTATGCTGAAGGAAGGCAGGCAGAGTACTGTATATTGTATTATCTCACTTTAAAAATGCCCAGAAAAGGCAGTTCGGCAGTAACAGCAGGTTTGTGGTTACAGCTGAGGTAGGGGCAAAGAGGAGTGGGGACCGATCACAGGCAAGCTGACAGGGAATTCTTGGGATGGTGGCAGAGTTCCAAGACAGGATTGTGGTGCCGGTCGCACAACTCTGTGAGTGTGCTAAAGGAAATCATGGACTTCTATGCTTAAAATCGTATCTGCGTGTCGTCTGTCTTGTAGGGAGCAGTATCTTCCCTTAGAGTAAAAATAGAACTCTTAGAGGCCCCTGGCTTAGGGGTTGTTTGTAAAAGAAAATATTAATACTAGAACACTGGGTCCATGTTGAACGACACGTCTTCATTCCCACAGTGACTCTTCCGTGCCATTTGAACCACTGTGAGAGGGTGTTCCCAGATCTGGTTTTAAATCCATCAAGCTAGACCAACAGATGAGTGTAGGATTTCTAAATCTAGGTGGCTGGTGAATTGTTACCTACTAACACCTAGGTAGGAAGCATCTCCCTATCCCCTCCCTCACAGAGCCCCCTCTCCACCAGCTGCCGGCATAGGGTGCCCCAGAGCAAGGGGGGCCTTCTGAAGCATGCCTGTTCTCCTTTGTCACGGACCGTAAGCTGCTCTTTGGGAGCGTGCATCCAAGCCAAGCTGTCACAAATAATAAGAATATGCTTGCATCGCAGTTGGTAGATGGTTTGCTTACTTTTCTCTGTGCTTTCTTGTCTAATAGGCCCTGGATTACTGCCACAGCAAGGGAATCATGCACAGGGATGTGAAACCTCACAATGTCATGATAGATCACCAGCAGAAAAAGGTACCATTGCAGCCAGGCAGCGACAAGGCTTTCCGTGGAAGGCCTAGGGCAGATGCAGCGCTGGCCAGTACCCAGGTGGTACCGCAGACCCGTTTACCGCTGTCTTCGGCAGACTTGTGTTACTGTTCCCTCTTCAGTCTCTGGTGTTGCTGTCTACTTTGCATAAGCGTGTACGCAAGGAAAGTAGGCAGCTGAGCCTCACTGTCGTCCTGTGTTTACTTCGGTCATGGTTTTCCAGAGGGACGTGCAAAGAAACTCCAGCTGATGGTTTCTCCTCATTTTAATGACCCTTAGACCAATCCGTGTGCCTGGCCTTATGAGTACACTTGGGTCTCTCCTATTTTTGATATCTGGTTCTGGTTGTCCCTGATTGGTAAGTGGACAAATCCGCTGCTAGGAGATGAACGAAAGGCTGGAGCAGTGCTTCAAGCCTGGACTGGGGCCTGTGTCCCCAACCCTGTCAGTCGCGGCAGCTGTTAATGACGGAGGAGTGTGTTACACACGCCAGCGAAACGGACGCAGAGTCAAAGGCTTAAGCTTGATTGATCTGAAGAGAATGAAAAGCCAGGATCATTTAAATTTAAAAAAAAAAAAAAAAAAGCAAATAAGATTCTGAGTGCTCTGCTCTAGAAGGGACCCTTCCACCATTACTGAAAGTGTAATTTTTGATAGCATTTTTCATGTGGCCCACGTAATTGTTAACTGATGTGATGTGGCCTTGTTCTAAGGCATGGGCGTCTGGAATCACTCCTTTACATGTTTGATTTCTGTCATGTTTGTAGCTGCGACTGATAGACTGGGGTCTGGCAGAGTTCTACCATCCTGCTCAGGAGTACAATGTCCGTGTAGCCTCGAGATATTTCAAGGGCCCGGAGCTCCTTGTGGACTATCAGGTAAAACTCCTGGCCAAGCATCTCCCCCGCCTTTGTGTGTTTCCTTAGGGCTTCTCCTCCTTTGCTCTTTGGATACATTCAGAACCGAGCCTGAAGTGTTAATTTCAGATTTTTCTCAGTAACTTTTTTTTTTCTTTGAATTCTAAAATATATGCAAAGGTCAACTAAAGACTAAAAATCCAGATCAGAGAAATGCATTTATAACACTCTTCACTGACAGGCTGATCTTATTTCCCCAGATGTATGATTACAGCTTGGACATGTGGAGTTTGGGCTGTATGTTAGCCAGCATGATCTTTCGAAAGGAGCCCTTCTTTCACGGACAGGACAACTACGACCAGGTGAGCAAACAGTGACTGGCTCTTCCCCGTGTGGGGCAGATGCCAAGAAAATGGAGTCCTATGACAGGGATGCTGTCCTCAAGCCGCTAAATGTCACTCAGTGTCTGCACAGAAGTTTTGCTTCAGGGTAAAGAGTTGCATGACTCTTTGTGGTTACCAGGTCCCCAAATGCAGAGACAGATAAAACTCTCTTATGCGCAACTTCCAGAGAGAGTCCTGTGAAGAAGTCGGGCAGCCCTTGTCTAATAAAACCAGACTGTAGTCATTAGATTGTGATGCCCCCAGAATTGGTCAACTTCTGGAAGATTATTGTCGTAAGTTGTTACCATTTTAAAGGCGGTTTGGAAATTTGCGTTCTGTGACCATCATGTCCTGGGGTCTGCCGCCTGTGTGCCCCAGGCTCCAGCCTGCATCTGGTCCCTGGGGACTCAGTGGTGTGGAAGCCCCCAGTGCCTTGGGATCGTGTCCTCCCAGGCCTGCAGTGAGCTCTGTGCTCAGTGATTTGGTCAGTTTGTTTTGTGTTTCAGCTTGTTCGCATTGCCAAGGTTCTGGGTACAGATGAGCTGTATGGTTATCTGAAGAAATATCACATAGACCTAGATCCACACTTCAACGATATCCTGGGACAGTAAGTAAGAGAGGGAGAGAGAATGAGGGTTTTAATTTACCCTATTTCAGAACTGGGAATGTCGCTGAAATCACTTGCTAATCATAGCAAAATTGAAACCTCCTCCCTTTTTTGCCTGTATTTTTTTTTTTTTTAACTTGCTTTGAGGTAGCTGGGCATTGTTTACATGTGTCTTCTGGTCACTGTACTTCTCTAAGAGATAACCTGTCAGTAGAAAATGGAAGACAAAAACCTATTACAGGAAAAAATCTTTCTGATACAGCATATGCTTATTTTAATGGAAAATCTTAGAAAGCTGTGTTTCTTCTTTGAGTAAGAGCTTTATAGTTTTTTCTTGTTCTATGTAATGGATTTTTACAAGAGAGCAAATTTTGGGGCACCTGGGTGGCTCAGTGGGTTAAGGCCTCTATCTTCGGCTCAAGTCATGATCCTGGGGTCTTGGGATTGAGCCCTGCATCGGGCTCTCTGCTCAGCGGGGAACCTGCCTCCTCCTCTCTCTCTGCCTGCTTCTCTGCGTACTTGTGATCTCCATCTGTCAAATAAAATAAATAAAATCTTTAAAAGAAAAAAAGCGGATTTTAAAGTATATTTGCAGGTACAGTGAGATAGTATTGAAAAGTAAATGCATTGGGGCACCTGGGGGGCTCAGTGGATTAAGCCTCTGCCTTCAGCTCAGGTCATGATTTCAGGGTCCTGGGATCGAGCCCCACATCGGGCTCTCTGCTCAGCAGGGAGCCTGCTTCCCTCTCTGTCTCTGCCTGCTTCTCTGCCTGCTTGTGATCTCTCTTTCTGTCAAATAAATAAAATCTCTTAAAAAAAAGGAAAGAAAGAAAAGTAAATGCATTGGCAATTTTCAGTGTTTTATGGAGCCTCTAGATTTCTGAGGTTGGCTCTCTAAATATTTCTGTTGAACAAAAATAACTCCCATCACCTCTGTGCCTCACCAAATGGACTAAAAGCCTGATGCCTAAGAGGTGATCTAGGAAGGTGCCACAGATTCTAAATGAGATGTCGAAGTTTTTGCTCCTTTTATTTGTCAGAGAGCACTGGTTTTTGTTTCAGGATGCTGCGAGTGTCCCTGTGGGGGGTGGGGCAGATACCGTGAGAAAGAGATTGAACGAGATTGAAATCAGTGCAATAGTCTAAGATTTTGTTGCCTTTAGCCCTAGTAACATCAGGAGTCTTGTTGAATAGAATCTCGGTACTAACGCTTCCCTTTCCTTCTCAGACATTCACGGAAACGCTGGGAAAACTTTATCCATAGTGAGAACAGACACCTCGTCAGCCCCGAGGCTCTAGATCTTCTGGACAAACTTCTGCGATATGACCATCAACAGAGACTGACTGCCAAAGAGGCCATGGAGCACCCGTACTTCTGTGAGTCTCCTGGGGTGTAGTTCATTAAAGGAGAAATAGTTGCTTATCTTTGAGGCCAGTCAGGAGAATTCTAGCGGTTTGGATTGAATCATCCGTGGAATTTGGCCTCACTGGTTCTCGACTGTTGAGACAGTTTTGCCATTCCGTTTCTTGGTCTGCAGGGTGTTTGCTTGTCCGCTGCCTTAGCTGTCCTGGAGTCTGGTCTGTGGACCATTTCCTGTGGCCCTGAGTTGGGAGATCACGAGCACCTGAACATTGTTTTCAGATACATACATCTGTGTGGGACCCTAACCCAAGATACCTTCCCCTCAAAAAACAAGTAGTTTAAAGTAATAAGGTGACTGTGGTATATTTTTAAAGAAGGAAATGTTAAATAAAGGAATTTGAGAAAAGGAAAGCAGGTGTGGAAAGACCTCACTAAAATCCTTCCTCAGTTAAAGAATTTTTGGGTCTCCCTTCATAGTGTGGGTATGGATCAGTGCCTGGGGTTGCTTATCTGCATGTGTACCACCCTCCCCCGCAATACAATAGGTCTCAAATAAGCTTTCCCCTTAATTGCTGGCAGCATGAGATGATATGGTCCAGGCACAGAGGAGACTGGGGATAAAGGTTACAGGACCTACAGAGTCTTAGCTCACTCTCTGAATCAAGAAAAAAACCTTCAGCCTGTCTGTTGGGTTGGCCAGTATGCTATCGTCCTTTCTTTTCTTCCCTTCTAGAGATTAAGCAAATCCTACCTGTATTATACAATTCTTGAACCTGCTGGCCTGTAAGCATTAGTGGACAACAAATTGGAAAGGTTTTACCCTTTGGCCTTCTAGACCTCAGATAATCACAACGCAGGGGGCCCTCTTTCCAATTTCTGGCATAGGAAGCTATTTTCACCCTCTGAGTTAGAGTCAATTAAGAATTCTGATGTTTGTAATACGTAATTCATGATCTGTCTACTTTTCTGAATACACATCTTCTGTAAAAAAAAAAAAAAAAAAAGTGTTTCAAATGACTGTTGCTTAAAATTGATAGGTCTTCTAATGGCTCTTTTCATTCCTTTGCTCCCAAGTGCTCATTACTGCACATGATTTGAAGAAATTGGGGGTTGGACCTGACATTAGTATTCAAGGAAAATAACACATAAGAAGATTAGTAGTGATTTTGAACAGTGGGAAGTCAATGTTTGTGGACCTCTGTTTTCCAAGAGTCTCCATAGTTGAACTTGCCCTTTGAAGGAAGTGCAAGAACTGACTAGAAGAGCAAATTCCCCTGATTAGTTTTCAGTATCTGATTTTTCTTTAACCTTAGTTCTGTAATTTCTGTTGTCCTTCTTTTTTTTTTTTTTTTAAGATTTTTATTTATTTATTTGACAGAGAGAGATCACAAGTAGAGAGTCAGGCAGAGAGAGAGAGAGAGAGAGAGAGAGGGAAGCAGGCTCCCTGCTGAGCAGAGAGCCCGATGCGGGACTCGATCCCAGGACCCTGAGATCATGACCTGAGCCGAAGGCAGCGGCTTAACCCACTGAGCCACCCAGGCGCCCTTCTGTTGTCCTTCTAACCCTGGCTTTCCCGTCAGTCTGTCCGTCTCTCTCTACCCCACTGCAGAAAGGGGATTGTCATGATAGTGCCTCCCACGGCTTCCATCCCAAATTCGGCTGACTTCCATCCTGTTCTCTTGCAGACCCCGTGGTGAAGGAGCAGTCCCAGCCTTCTGCAGACAATGCTGTGCTTTCCAGTGGCCTCACGGCAGCCCGGTGAAGACTTGGAAGGCGACGGGTAATGCGGCATTGATGCTTGCCAATAAAACCAACCAACCAAACCCAAATCTTGAAGGAAAACTACAATGTGATAAAAAGAAATTCTAGTCATTCCTTCTAAATGCAAAGAAGAGTAAAGACCTAACTGTCTGTCAAAAAGAAAGAAATCCCCCAGTACTAGTCTACAGGGAGCTGCCGTTGTGGCAGCAGGACGATGCCCATAGTTCAGGATCTGAGGGAACGTTCCCTTTGGAATGCATGGGAGAGGAGAGACTCGGAGTTGTTGTCCATTTACCTTTATTTAACAGGAGGCTACTGTTGAATTAACCCGTTCAGTCAACAAGCTCTGAATATCTGACTTCCTATCTATTCCACTGTGGTCTGGGTTTCCTTTGGTGTGAGATTCAGGCTCAAGATTTAGCAAAACGTCAGCAGTCTATACTGACACACCAGCCTCATTTATGAAAAGGAGATATTAAAACAGTGACAGTATTTTTTTTTTTAAGCTCTTTTACAAATTCATGTTTTATGTATTTTTTTATGACATGAGCTCTCTGGGAAATGTACCTCACCCCTGCAGTTTTCTTCTAAGTGTATTCATTTGGGAGCACACTGCGGGCGCTCACGAGAGGCCCCTTTGCCGTCAGTAGGCATCACTTGAAACCTTGTGACGCCGTGAACAGGTCCTCTGTCTCATCAGAAGTGTGATGCGCAGTGCATAACTTGGAGCTCACTGTAACCTTTGTTGATTTGCCTAACCATAAAATCTTGTTGCTATTTTTTCCGTGTAGCCTTTTTTTTCTTTTTGCAGCCTTGTAAGGAAAACCTCACCATTTCCCAGCACATACATCCCTGTGTGTGCACCCGTTTTCATGCACCTCTCTGAAATAGAGACTTTTTGGTCATAACCATAATGAAAGCTGGAAAGTAGGTCTTCAGGCCGGTTGGGGAATGAGGGAAACATCCTATTAGAATGTATTTAGGAAAAGACCTATTGAGTGAGAAAATGTACTCTTCCCCCACCCCCCACCCTTTTTGCCTTTTTATCCCCATGAGAAGCAATTTCCCTCTATAATCAGGGTAAGCTGCATTTGGAAGCTCCAAGAATTCATATGTGAACGCGATGGCAGAGCTGTCCTTCTCACGGGCAGGGACTGGGGTCGTGTGTGCAGGGCCAGCCCCTACCCCAGTGACTGAGCAGTCATCATCTGGGGAGCCTGGGGGGTTAGTTGGAGCTCCTGGAGTCAGTGTCAAAGGATCCATTGTGCCAGCCTTCGTGTTAGCAAAGGAAGCTAGATTCTGTTTTAAAAAGTAAACAGGCTGATTTCATTTTGGGGACTTGTCACCAGTCTGGTTTGCAAGCAGTCTCCTCCCCCAGCTGCAGAGCCATGCCACAGCTGTGGGGACTTCGAGCTAGGCTAGAGCTCGAGGTGTCAACCCACATCAGACTGTAGGATTTCTTTATTAACTATTTAATAATGCCATACATTTTTATAAGGTTAGATTGTTTGTTTGAAAACATCTGTTTACATTCCGTATTCCAATAAAATCGTATTGGTATTGGTAGCAGGTCCTATCTCTATATGTAGATTGTATTTTTGTTGTTTGGTTGGTGGGAATTTAAAATGCAAATAAAACTCTTACTAGAGTTGACGTTACAGATTGAAAATTAAAAATAAGACCCCAAAGCCAGGAAATGCATTCAGTTTAGATTCTCATACTACTTGCCTATATTGCACATTCTGTATATTGATGTATGCATTTGTTCTACCTGAAAACGGAAGCCAAGGCATGAGCTCTCAGCTGCACCTGTATTCGTATGTCAGGCATGGAAGCCTTCTGATGTGCCCTTCTGGGCAGCACTGTTGGTAATTACCAGGGAGATGTGCCGCTGTGAGTCCTTTTTGCCCCCTACCTCTCATCTCCTCCTCTGTCATTCTTGCCCACCCCCCCCCTTTTTTTTTTAAAGTTGCCTGTCTGGACCAGGCAGGAGGAGTATACTGGAGGGTCTTGGTGAAGTAGTAACCCCATTTCTTTTCCTTGGGTTCCCCAGACGCAGCGAAATTATCTGGAGGAGTATAGTCAGGTGATGGACGTACTTCTGCGTCTCTCCGTTGATCATGATTTAGTCGGTGCAGACACAGCTAAGCTGCCTATCCTGGCTCTGTGACTGTGGCTCTGACAGAATTACTCTGACAGGAGTAATTCTTTTTATGCATGGTTTACTTTTCCACCACCTATGCTTTTCACTTCTTTTCCTGCCTTAGACAGTATGACTGAGTTTAAAATGCCCATCTCTTTCTGAGTCTGGTCTTGACAACTAACTGGCTGGCTGGCTGTAGGTTCTTTCCCAAATTGAAGTGAGTCCAGTCCTGACCTTTTCTCTTACCCATCTCCAGAGCCCTTTTGTGGCCAGATGAACCTAGCTCCCTGGAGATTTCAGAGTACTTAACCTGGCTTAGGAGATGGTCATGAAAAGTTCCCAAAGTGGGGGGCGTGGGCAAGGAAAGAAGACGTGAGAGAGAGAAAGAGAGAGAGTGTGTGTGTCTGTGTGTTTGAGTGGGAGTCTGCTTTTATACTTAGACTCAGCTGTGGTATATTTACCCACCCAATATCCTATCTGGTCAGCAGATTATTTCTTAAGTTCATCTCAGTATTTTTGATTAGCCATTTTGTTTGCTTTGTTACTTTATAACTGGTTAAAAGTGCCTACGATAAGGACTTAGTTATTTCCTAAAGAAAAGCAAAAAATGTGGGGAACAGGGTAGTGTTACACTATCACCTCAGGTCCTGCCTGTGTTCAACGACATAGGCCTGGTATGGTGAGAACAAAATGTTCCTTTGCCAAATACATATATTAGTCTGTCAGGGCTGATGGGCCACAAGTGAGCGTAAGTGCGAGGCTTGGCTTCAGCTGACAAGTCCCATGGCGAGAGCAGAACTGATGAGATGCCCAGTGACCTTTTCACCTGCAGCTTGGTTGCAGTTCACTCTCCCCTGGATTGTATCAGCTGCCCGCTCCTGTCCCATCACTGGGAGGGGACTAGGTGGGAGAAGTCAAGTGGACAGCACAGATCAAGCATTCCTGGGTCTTCTCACCAATGACAGCAGTGCCGATGGTGGCTCTCTGAGGCGCCTGCACACCGGCCGCTGCGCCGGGTTTAACAGACATCCTCTAGCACGTCGCTGCTCCCGGGGCTCAAAGCTGCTGTGCTCCCTTGCAGAGAAGGAAGGGACTCAGACTGCTTGGCTGGAGAAGACAGAAGAGCTTGTAATCCTTGGGGGCTCAGGCAGGAGGTGGTTAAAAGAAAGGAAACCAATAAGAAAAACAGTCAAAGGGTAGATCTTGAGGAGGGAGCATGACTTCTAGACAGAATTCAGGGACACCACCTTCACGAGCTGGAATGGTGTCCTGAAATGGGCACGGCGCCTGGAGTGGTTCCAGCAGGACTGGAAGTGGTGCCCTCCAGGCAGATGCCGAGTCCCAGAGAGAGCTGGCGGCCGTGGGTCTCGGTCCACACCTACTCAGGGAAATGACTTAGGTTCTCCCAGGTGCTGTATTAAGGATGGAAGCAAAACTCTTTGGGGAACACAAGCAGCAATTGGAAGAATTTTTTTATATGCACTGAAATGGTTCTAAGAGAGCCCACTTGGCCGTTTCCCTTAATGCCAGTTCAGACTGCATGATTTGTTTAGAAACCTGTGTTACTGCACGAGCACCCACAGGATAAAGCAAATTTCCCTCCTACAAATAAGTAGGGGTGGATCATAATGGAGCAGAGTCAAGGTCATTGAACTCTAAGCCCTTCCAAAAGCAAAAGCAGGGTCCACAGGAGTATATGAGAAGCCAGAGTTTGTCAGCGAGCTTAATCAACCTAAGATGGCCTTACGTCCTGCTTTTAAAAAACTAATCCCAGGGTGGGAGGGGGAGGGGAGGTGGCGGTAAAACATCTGGCCCAGAAAATCAGTAATAACAACATATACTTCTGAGCTCTATGGATGTGTTCATGGAAACGACTACGAGCAGGTGCCGTGGAGGCTGGGGAAAGTGATGTGATGGGTTATACGGCTGACGAGCTGAGTACTTCTGTGTAGAGACTCAACATGTGCTACAAATGTGATACTTAATCCTGAACTGCATGTATTGGGGATTGTTCAAAAAAAATAATAGCTTTCATTGAATCAATAAATTAACAGTTTTGCACTTGCTGGCTTTTCTTGCTGTAAATGGTGACTAAGAGGTTGGGACAGAAATCTTGCCATCCCCTGGAAAGCTTGGATAAATCTTCAAGACCTGTGGAGCCAACCATTTCCTTCTGTTCGCAGAAAAGCACCACTGCCTGGGTTGTGATCTTTGCCAAGTGACCACTTCTGACACACTTGGCCACCTCTTTGTATCACTGGATGACTGATATATGACTGATATGCCGCTGCCCTTAGAGGAAAGACAAATGCATGTTCAGTCCTGTTTTCATAAATAAAAATGTTGACAACCACCAGCTTCCCAAGCGGGAGACCAGCCACTGCTATGGGGACCTTAGGCTTGTGTTTCCTGTGTCTTGGGGGAGAGGCGGGGTACACCTTGAACTGCAAAGATGGGTTTATGGGCGATGCAGCAGATCCCCACCTTCAGTCCTGTGAGGTGGGGCCGGAGTGGTGTCCCGGTGGGGCGGGTGTGGTTCCTTGGTACTCTCTTCCGCCGAGGGCACCTGCTTCTGGGATCGGCCCATTTCAGTGCCCGACACACCTCTGTGGCAGAGTGCTCTGCGTTGATGACCATCTCTCCCTGCCCGCATTCCGTGCATCACAAGCAGGCACGCGCTATTGTGTGTCTGCATTTGGCAGATGGTGGTGTCTTTAATTAGCGTGCTTCTCCCTGACAGATCCCTCTGTGGCGCTGGACGCTTGGAAATCAGTTGGCAAAGTGCTTAAAGGCAAATAGGCCTTTCTTTCTTAGCCTTCCGCACCATGTGGCCTTTCTCAAGAATGTAGGATCTCCCTTCCTTGACCCAGGGAAAGTTTTCATGAAATGATGTTTCTGTGACTGCTTCCTGGGGGCACAGTCCTTTCTCATTGCTGTAGTGCCGATCTCTGAGCACTGCTTCTAGAGTTCTGCCGCTGGCCTCTTACCGCCCACACCACTGTGCCGGACATGGAAGGAGAAACGGGGTTTTCAGGCCATGCCACACCGCTGCTCCCGGGGAGAGTTAAAAATATTTGAGCTCCCTTTTTGCTCTTTGTTTGTTAATGGACTCTGCGCTTCCCCAGCGTAAATACAGCCATCTGATTATTAGTCCCGAGATGTCCTCAGTGAACTGGGTCAGGGCTGATGGGGATCTGGAGTTGGACTGCTGAGCTTGTGGCTCGGCTGGCAGAGAATGGTCCAGAGCCCATGATGCTTCCAAATCTGTATTCCGGACCCAAGAGGTGGGAAGGAGGCCTGGGGAACACATGCCATGTCCAGAGCTTTCCCCTTGCTCTCTCAGAAGGCCATGCCTAAGACCACCTCTGTGAGTGGCAATCACAAGAGGAAGGAAGAGGGTATTGCTGAAACCTGAGACCATAAAGTTAGCTCTTACTAGGTTTTCCATTGAGTGGCATGGGAAAGTCCAGCTTGCACACTGCTCCCAGCACTCTTACAGAGAAGGAAGCCACAGGCAAGTGAAGGCCTGTCCTCACTCCGGGTCAGATTGATTAATGCCGTCTTTCCCCTCCTCCCATCTCTTTCCCCAGGTCTGTTGCGGTTCCTCCCACTTTTCCATAAGCAGAACAAGAACCAAATCAAAACGTCTTAACGTGTGTAGAGAGATCACGTTCCGTGAGCAGACACAAAATGGTGGCAGGTTTGGCCAGCACGAACCAGACCAACCGAAGGGCAGCCCACCACCGTATATCAAACCTCACTTCTGAATGTAAAAGGTTCATACGCCTTTGGCTTCCTGTTGACTTCCTCCTGACCCAGAAAGCATGGGAAATGTGAAGGGTATGCAAAATGGTCGTGGGTTACTGTTGCTCCTCTGCTCCCCCTTGACTCGGCCTGTGGCCACCAGCAGACCACGTTAACTAGCCGACCACAGACTCCACAGTGGGGGCACGGGGGCAATCTACGGCATGACGGGCAGTTACATATTATAATTTTAAAAGTATATATTATTGAATAAAAGGTTTTAAAAGAAATGTATGGAGAGTTTTCAGTGTGGAAGGGGCCATTAACCGAGACCCGTGGCCGCAGAGGACTGAATGAAGAGCATTCGTGCCAGGTTCTAGCCAGAGGAAAGCAGGGGGAGTCCCAGCAGTGAGAAGGGCCGGTTTGAAGGACACTCTTGGCCAGAGATGAGAAGTTGAACAGGTATCGTGAACTATTCCTGAGAATGGGGCAAACTGAGATGACTTAAGTAGACCGAGCGAGCCAAGAGAGCCGTGTTTTGCCTTGACCCTTCCTTCTAACCCAGTGACGAGGCGGTAGACAGATGTCACCTCTGGTGACCTCCAGGAGATGCCTTAGCCCCTTCTTTGCTTTCCTATTGCCGGTGTCTCTATAGTTCATTCCACCTCCCCATCCCCCACCTTCCCTGTGCTCCTTCTGGAAAAGCATCTTAACATGGAGCTTGCTTGAGTGTGCGGTCTTGCCGTAGGGAAGGGGTCAGAGGATCTCAGGTCCAGACCAAGGGCTGCTTCTCGTGGCATTCAGAAGCTCCCATGAGCTGGAAGGAATTGTGGCCCACACGACTGTGAGAGTGTGCAGTGGCAACACCAGGTGTATTATGTGAAAACGAATCCGCTTTACAAACAAGTCTTCCCTGGCTCCCTCAGGCCTGCCGTCCCAGGACAGCTGTGCCACAGGGAGCTGAAAGCAGCCACAACCTGGTGGCCATTCAGCTTTGTCTCTGGCTGTGGACTGCGTCCTCCACAGCCTGTAGAAAGCAAGAGAGCCGGGCAGACCCCGATGCCCACGCGGCTCAGGGGCGCGCACTAGTTCCCCACAAAAGCCACTTGGTCCCACAACATTCCTTCTTCTGTCTTTGCTGCTTGTCCTGAACAGGTGACTGTGGGAACCCAGGTGTGGACACTCACAGTTTCTGAAGCAGTTGTGGGGGGAAAGCAAAGAGGCCCCTCAGGGTCATCACGGCGTCACAGTGTCCCTTGGAGCAGCCTCTGTCGTATCCAAGCAGTTGCACAGGTGTGGGAGCCCGAGACAGTGCCTGGCCCCGGACACCAGCGACGAGGGCCCGCAGGCCTGCTGCCAGCGGACTGTAAGGCCAACAGGACACCGAGTGGATGGACTTGGGACTTTGCAGCACCACTGCTGGCCTGGTTTTCTTAAGCAGGCTCTCTCCTGCGGCCTTTCTGACTCAAGGCTCTGCAAATTTCTTGTGGTCTCCCATCCTCAAAGCTCCTACAGACATGGTGCTTCGTGTGTGCATGTTACCTACCTAGCCCATCACTCCATGTTGACCCATCGGCATTTGAGATCCTTCCCAGATGAGAAGGGTCTCTGCAAAGTAGATGTTGTTGACTGGCTCGGGAATTCTTAGATGCCGTGCAGAATCTGAATGCTAGCTCCCTGTTTATCTTCTCAACCGAGGTGCTCTTTAACTTCCCCGTGGGAAAGTCTTGTTTTCCAGAAACCTCTCAAGCATTTCAGATACGTTTCTTTTTTGTCGATGACTACTGTTGGGTGGGAGAGAGTTTGTGGAATAAAGGGAAAGGAGGAGTTTTTGCTTAGGCTTTTTTGACCTTGAGAAAAGGGGACAGGGGACCTGCTTACAGTCTATAAGGCTTATCCGCAGCGTGCTTGGAAATCCAGAGTATCAATTCTCATCTCAGTGCTCCTGCTTTGTGTTTGGGCTGTTTAAAGTAATGTTTGTTTAACTTTTCTAATTACCAAAGTACTATATGCTCATGGCAAAAAATGCAAATGTTACCTAAAAGTCAATCATGAAAGCTTTCCCCCACCTAACGCCTACCCCTACCCCGCCACACACAAACACATACGAAATCTCTTTCCTCTCTTGGAGGAAAGATGGTTAAATTTGGCGTATATCTTGTGATTTTTTTTTCCTTCACGTTTATGAAGTTAAAAAATGATGACAATTTTTATTTTTACAGAAATGTCATCAAACTGTACGTCTTTTTTTTTTTTTTTTTTTTTTTTTGCAACTTGTGCTTTCCCGGAGTTGTGACAGTTTCACCGTCAGCATGTACAGATCTACCTCACCTGTGTTTCGTGGCTGGGTGGTGTTCCGGCGTGTGACGTACCACAGGCGAAGCAGTCCTTACCGATGATAGACTCTTGGCAGAACTATTACCAATATGCCGCAGTGAACACATTTGCACATATATTTTTATGCAGTACATTGTGTTTGTGAGATAAAACCTTAAAAAGGAATTGTGCCATATGTTTTGTTTTGTCTTAGGACATTGCCATGATTCAGAGAAAGCAGGCTTCTCTTCCCTTCTCTCACGGGTCTAGGTTGGAACTGTGATGCCTTTAGCCATGGAACTCTTGTGGGACTCTGTCAGGCACTCAGAACATAGTGCCTAGAGTCTTTGAGCTTTCCAGGAAAGCAGGAATGTTTGAAACCTGAAAAAAAAAAAAGTGTTGGCGCTCACATAAGAAAGTTACAAAATAAAAAATTAATAAATGTAATTATCTGTCTTTCCAATCCTATGAGCTTCATTGTTATTTGCTTTAAAAAATATTTCTCTTATGGTAGTGAAGTGTTACAATCACCAAATCAAATCATTTAAAAGCAATTTTTAAAGACCCTTTAAAAAAAAAACAACAAGAAAAAAGTTACCTTAAATATGAAAAATGGCTACCTTTTAATATGTTTGATATGCTGTAGGGAAGCCTTCAAAAGTAAGCAGGGAGGGGGCTGGCAAATGTTATAAAATATCCCTGGGCAGAGGGTGGGTATAGAATGGATGAGCAGCACTTTGAGGAATATTCAGCAAGCTTTTAAAATGTGCATTTGAAACGCATAGTACTAAGTAAAGAAGCCAGACTCAAAAGGCTACTTACTAAGTAATTCCATTTCTGTGACATTCTGGGAAAGGCAAAATGTTAGATGGAAAACGCATCTGTGGTCACCAGAGATTCGGCATGGCCAGGACAGGGTGGGGGGCTTGATAACAGGAGGAAATTTGGGGGTTGATGGAACTGTCTGTATCCTAAATATGGCGATGGTTATGTGACTCAGTGCCTTTGTCAAAACTGTACAGCCCCCCAAAAGAGTACATTTTCCTGTATGTGAATTAAAAAATAAAATTTTAAAACAACAATAATGCGCAGGGGCCCAACACAGTCCCACTTGAACTTCACTCTCAGATGAGCAGGAGCGTTTTCTGCCCACCATTGGATCTTTTACTGATGTCATCAGGGCTGATGGTCTTTGGCTATAACCACTGGTGATGGCAAGCAGTGGTCCTTCACCCACCAACTGAACACCCACTTCCAAGGCAGTCTTCCGTCTTTGCTCTGAGCTAAAGGGTGATTCTTCAGGCACAACTACTCCCCTCATTACTGTGCCTTCCCACCCCGATCAGCAAGGAGGAATAAGGCATAAACTCTGCCTTGCCAGTGTGTGGCAAGTCCCTTGTGTCTCTCAGAGGCCAGTGTTCAGAGTTTCTGGGCTTTGACATGAGCAAACACTGTCCACTGGGTTCTGGTGTCTGACCAGAGCCTCTGCTGAAAAGGATGCTTACAATTACTGGTGTTTCTAATACCTTAATAATTAAAGCTGTACATTTAAAATCTACTTTGTGTTCCTAAGATTGATTTCCAAATCTTGTTCTAACTACCAACTAGTTGGTTTTATATATAAACACTTTTGCTTATTCCTTGATTGATGCTCAATCAACTCAAAATATAATGGGTTAGACTGTAAATATTGCTTGTACACAATCTAGTTTTCTTAGACATTTCAAAGTCAACCATATATTTAATCTGTTTGAAACGAAAGTAAATGTCAGAGATGAGCATTTGGCTCTACTCTACTCGTCCATCCATCCAGTCAGTCATCGTGTGCCTGCCATGATGTGTAGGTGCTGAGACACATGCGCAGAAGAAGACACAGTCTGCACCTGAAAAGTTTGCACACCAAAATTAAGCCTACAATGGAGCCAACTCACTAATTTATGTTTTGCAAACCTTTGAACAAATCATCTTTACTGTAGCCAAAGCCATAATCACAATCAACTTTGAATCCCAACATAAGAAACAACAGAACACAGTTAAGGCAGACGCTTACTGAGAATGGGTAGTTAGAAGAAGCAAACATTCATTTTCTCCATCAGCTCACTCATTGATTGGCTCTCTGTTCAAGGCACTTAGGCCCACACTCGCTCAAGGTGTTCCATGTTAGTTAAGAACACACTGTTACTGAGAGGAATGTGAGCAGGCAAATGGGATAGGCGAGCCCCAATTCAGAGTGGAAGGAGATTTCTACTGGCTGGCTGGTGTGGAGCTACTGAGGCCAGGAGAGACAGAGCCTGTGCTGGGCCTGCAATGACCAGGACCACAGGTCCATGACTCTGATTCACTGATTCAACACATACTTACTGCATTCCCACTTTATGCAAGCACTTGGATTGGGTACTGGGAAGACAACTATAAGCAAGACAGACCAAATTCTTTCTCCCAGAAGATCAAAATCAGGGGAAGGGAGATAACAATAAGTAATATAGATGATGAAGTGATGACAAATTCTATAAAAAAAAAATAAAGTGGGGTAGGGGACAAATAGTTGGGGTGGGAGTGGTGCCATTCCAGGTTGGTTGTCAAAGAAGTCCTCTCTGATGAGGTATATAGTGAGTTGGATGGTGTCCCCTCAAAATTCATGTCCACCCAGAACATAGAAACGGGCATTTATTTGGAAAGAGGGACTTGGTGGATGCATTCTCAAGATGATGTTTTATTAGATTCAAAGAGGACACTAAGTCCAGTGACTGGTGTGCTCATAAGAGGAGAGGACACAGGAAGTTTATGTCAAGATGGTGGAGACAGGGTGCCTGGGTGGCACAGTGGGTTAAGCCTCTGCCTTCGGCTCAGGTCATGATCTCAGGGTCCTGGGATCGAGCCCCACATCAGGCTCTCTGCTTAGCAGGAGCCTGCTTCCCCCCCTCTCTCTGCCTGCCTCTCTGCCTACTTGTGATCTCTCTCTCTCTCTCTCTGTCAAATAAATAAGTAAAATCTTAAAAAAAAAAAAAAAAAAAAGATGGTGGAGAGATTGGAGTGAGGATGCCATAAGCCAAGGAACATCTAGGGCCATCAGAAGATGGAAGAGGCAAAGCAGGATCCCTGAACATTTTAATAACAAGGGATAAATTGTTCACTGGCCTAAAGTGAACAAGTCATCCAAAATAAGTCATCCAAAAATAAGTTTCATATAAAAAAATTTGACTTTCTACTCTAATAAGATCCATATATTCCACCCCCCATCCCCCACCCCACACCATGTCTGGAAATTCTGGTTAGATTGTTCACAGGGTTGCTGTGAGGATTAAATGATCTAGTGAAGGCTAAAGCTCTTCTACTAAAGTATAGTGCCTGACACCTAATAAATGCTCAACTGATCTTAGCTATTTGTAGCGGTTTTGATGAGGATGTTAACAGCAAACTCCTTTTCTGGCAGCCACAATACCCAGCACAGGCCTGGGCACACAGTATAATATTGAGGAGATGCTCAGGAGCGATTGGTCTCCAACATTTGCGATTTCTTCCACACGTGAAATATCAGAGCTTATTTTACGTCTTTTTAAACCTTTTCTAAATATTAATTGATTTAAAACAGCTATTGATTCAACTCAACCAACTCAACTTTATTTTGTTTAATTTTATCAATTTCTGCTTTTATCTTAATGCTCAGGCTTTTGGTTTGCTAGTGCATTGAAAGTAAAACATTTTCTGAGAGCACTGGTTTGCATCCCACGAGATAACGTGGAGTTGTCGTAGCGACTCCCTTGATAATTAAGCAATGATGCGTATAAGGTGCTTAGCACGGTGAGTACACAATAAGGGTCGGCTGCTTTAATATTATCCTGCACTTAGCCAACATCTATTTGACATTCTCAGGACACCAGGTAAGCAATTGCTTAGCCACGCTACCTTCCGCGCCTTTCTCCACTTTTCTTTTGCCCTTGTAACTCCTCCCAGTCCCTCAGGGGGCGGGGCCAGGTCTTCACTCCCCTGACCCTACCCAGCCACGTTTCCTTGACACCGAGTTGGCGTACCACACATTCCACAATCCTCTATCTCCTTCCGCCTTCTAAAAGCAACTTTGAGGGACTACGAAGGAAAAATAGTTCCTTGACAACTGAGTTCTTTCCACAAGGAGGCGGAACTGGGGCGGGACTTAAGAGCGGAAGGGACAGGAAGTTCGTGATTCTTGTGGCAGGATTGGGCTTCTCGCGCTCAGGGGGCGGGTCAAACAGGCGGAGGGATCCATGTTACGCAGTGACGGCCCGTCGCCTCCATTTAAGGCGGGAGGAGCGGCGCGGAAGGCAGTTGCTGTGGTTTCCGAATTGAGGTTGCGTATATTTTGTGAGAGCTGAAACTCAAGGACTTAGAGTCTGGCTCCCAAGTTTAGCCGCGGGTAAGTGTAGATCAGGCGGCCAGGAGCGCAGCTTCTCATCTTCGAACCAGGACCGGCCCCTGCTTTCCCTTAGCCACTTGGTGCTCGTATCGAGGTCGGCTCCGGGGCGGCTGGGAAGGCCGCGGGCGAGATGTTCAAAAACACATTCCAGAGCGGCTTCCTCTCCATCCTCTACAGCATTGGCAGCAAACCCCTGCAGATCTGGGACAAAAAGGTTAGGAGCTGGGAGGCGGTGGCAGGGCGGGGTGCAGAGGCCGCGCCCCCTCCTCCGGGGGTTGGGGACGGGGTGGCGGGTAGTTGTGCCAAGTTGGAGCTCCGGGGAGGCCAGGCGGGCGCTGCTGTGACCTGTCCCCAGGCTGGTGTGACAGAGGCGCGAGGTATGGACGTCTTGTCAGCAAGGGGGTGGGGGTTGCGTGTAGGGTGAGCGTGGCTGGTGTTTAAGTGTCCTGCGGCCGTGGTGTGGTTGGGACAATGGTCCCTCGCCACCGTCTTGACTTGGTCAGTCAATTCCTCAGAGCCTCGGTTTCCCCATTCATATAATGCCCATATCCTAGCGTGAAATGCATAAACTTAACTGAGGTTGCTTTGGGAACATAGAGATGAAAGAAGCTGCTGTTCACTGATTTCACAAATATTTACTGATAGCCTGTTTTGTGCCAGGCACTGTGCTGGGCACAAGACACAGAGTCTTTGTTCCAGGCATCCTCACAGGGACAAAGCCAGAAGGCAGTTGTGTTTGGATTTGATTCATTTGCTCCTTTCCTTCCAGTGATCTCAAACAAGGTAGAAGTCGGTGCCCTTTGGCACCTGCTCCACATTCGTTGCTACTTGGGGTTTGTGCTGTGCCTTCCGTGCTTGGTGTCTACATCAGGAAAATTGCAGAATGGTGATAAAGTTTTGTTTGGAGTAATAAGCTCAGAGCCACGTACCAGCCTCACTATTTTTATTGAGGTATCCACTGGATAACACTTTCACTGAGCCCAGGAGATGATGACCCTGCCCTTCGTCTCCTTTTTGGAGGTATTGAGTAGGGGACATGTGTGTCTAGCATGCTGTGAGTTGGTCTGCATTTTATGACTTTGTTATTTCATTTATCATGCATGTTCTCTGTCAGCTGTAAACCCCCCCCCCTTTTTAAGTTAAGACAGGTACTCTATTGTGAAAGGCAGGTGATTCCTCAGGGGACAACAGAAAGAAGTAGTATGTTGAATAGTGTTGTT
This sequence comes from Enhydra lutris kenyoni, assembly GCF_002288905.1. Lineage (NCBI taxonomy): Eukaryota > Metazoa > Chordata > Mammalia > Carnivora > Mustelidae > Enhydra > Enhydra lutris. The sequence goes on along the minus strand of NW_019154138.1, from coordinate 10,012,031 downwards.
GTTGTTGTTGTTGTTGTTTTTAAGATTTTATTTATTTATTTGACAGACAGAGATCACAAGTAGGCAGAGCAGCAGGCAGAGAGAGAGAGGGAAGCAGGCTCCCTGCTGAGCAGAGAGCCCGATGTGGGGCTCCATCCCAGGACCTTGGGATCATGACCTGAGCCGAAGGCAGAGGCTTAACCCACTGAGCCACCCAGACGCCCCTTGAATGGTGTTTTTATAGAGATGGATGTGGAATCATCTACATAAGCAGTTTATCGGTAATGAAGTCAAGAATCTTGGATTTCATCTCAGAACAAATCTTTGTCTTCCCATATCCCCAGATAAGCATTTTGGGCCACCTAGAGATTGAGAGAGAACACAGATAGCCTTATGCCTGTCATCACTAGGGATATCTGCATTTCCAAAGAAGCATTGAGGGTGGTATGTTCTTAATGTCATTTTTGTAAGATAGTTGAAAGATCTGAGTATAGTGGGTTGTTTGAGCCTTTTGCTTATCTGAAAAACCTGACCAGCTTTCTTCTTTCACAGTGCTTCTATCCACAAGTTAAGGCTAATACCAAGAGTATTACACAGGAAAGCAGTTCTTTAATTTTTTCCCCTATGTTACTGAGGTTTTTCAGTTCCATGGTTTTGTTCACATTATAATAAACACTGTAAACTCTAAATCACATCTCTGCAAAGAGAGCTTGGAGTGAATGTACCTGAAAACTTTGTAAGGATGTGGCTTGACTTAGTTATGGACTGTCCTGGAGAGAGTAGCCTTGTGTGCCACTGAACATGGAGTTGTAACAAAAGTGTCAGTATGAGGCAATCGAACTAGAGAATGCGACCTAATCTAAGAGGGGTTTACAGAGCAGGTCAGAGAATTTACTAACCCTGAAAAAATTCCAGGGGTGGTGAGACCTTAGCATTTCTAGTAGGTGAAACTTACCGGGGTTGTCCATTTTAACCCTTCTGGAGCTTGGTCTTCTGTAGTGTGTTTTATTTTTCAAATGCAGCTTTTTGATTAGTCAACATGTTTACACATGGAACATAAAAGCAAAGTAACCATGGTGCACTGTGTCCCTTAACAACGCCACTAGAGGTCAGATGGTACCCTAATGACATAAACACGTGTGAAAACATTAGAACAACTGGCAGGGTTACATAGAATAAATTAAACAGACAAAACATTTCGAGTAACACTCATTTTAGGCAAAGTTCTTGTAATAGTAAAAGTTAATTATGTTTCTACTTTTCCTATTTAGACTGAAAAGTGTTTAGGGGTGAATTTTTTTCCCTGGGGCAAGAAAAGGTAAGGAAGGAAAATGGCAAGTTTGGGGTCAGATCCGTAGGCTTTGTTGTATGTGTGCCTTTTCTCGGCTATATTAACAAAGTCCTCAGGAAGTGCCGGGAATCCAACCCAGTTGGGGAAACACTGGGAATTGATAGACTTACCAAAGATTTATTGAGCCACAGTTAAATCACTGGCACTATGTAGATTTGGGAAGATAAGAAGAGAGAAGACGACATTTTCCCTGCTCTCAGGGAGTAAGGCAAAGTTGTAGTAAAGGCAAAGTCTATTAGAGGGAGGGATGGATTGCCTACAATTATCTAGAAATGGCCCTGACCTTTGCCAGTAGGTACATATGGCTATTTTTACTATTTTGATTTCACAAACTTTACTGTTCTCCTTCCGAGTTTATGAAGACAGAATTTCTATATTTGTTTTTTGTGAAGAATAATCTTGGAAAAATTAGGTTTGGCTTCTGTTGAGGCTCTGTGTCTCCTTATGAATGTGAGGAGTGAATGCTATATTCCTAATACCAGTGAATTGACAAACTCCATTTTCACGGGTGTGGTTACTAATATTTGTAACACCTGCGTTTATCCTACACTCCTTGAAGTTCATACTACCTCCCCCCATTCCATATTTCAAATCTTAATTTAAACATTATTTCACTGGGAGCTTAAGTTAGGTCTCCTCTGTGCACCTGTGGCCCTCTACAGCACACTTATGGCGGTTGCCAGTTTATTGTGTATTTCCCACTAGACTACCAGTTCCTTAAGGGGAAGAAAAGTATTTTACCTTGAAACCCCAGGGCTGGAGTTGGGACAGTGGATTTGAGTCCTGGGTCTGCCTTCTCTCCCATGCTGTGTAACCTCGGGCAAGTACTTACCTACTCAGTTTTCTCATTTTGTAATGATGCTACCGCCTCCCATGATTATGGAGATTAAATGAAGATGTATATAAGAAATGCTTGACAGCAGAGTTATGGCATACAATATTAAATAGGGTGGGGAACTGAGGAATTTGCTCAAGAGTAAGTAAGTCTGTAACTGATGCTGAGGAATAGGAAGTGCAGTAAAGTCAGACTTCAGAAATTAGGATAATTTTGTCATTGTACCAGGGCTTTCCCAGTCCCAAAGCCTTAATATGGCTCTTAGGCCTCACAGCACATAGTCTGGTGCCCGCTTCACTGCTTCTCCAGGCTCACATCCCCCAGGCTCCTCACCTTAGCAGTGACCTCCCACTGAACTGAAACCCTTCTTGAACCTTCAAGGCTTCTATACCTGCTGGTCCCTCTGCTGGGACCCACCCTGCCACTCTTCATTAGTCTCTAGGTCACAGTGCAAAGGCACTTCCTCAGGTTACATTAGTTTATATCCACTTGTCCCTCCAGGTTAAGTTCATTTGTATCCCCTTAGAGAACCTCTACTTCCTTTTCATCAGACTCCTCATACTTGAAATTAGCTTCTGAAAGTCTGTATGCCTGGCTACACTCTAATCTTCCTGACAGAGATCTCTGCAATTAAAAAAAAAAATGTTACTTATTTGAGAGCATGAGAGGGAGGGCAGAGGGGAGGGGCAGAGGGAGAGAGAGTCTCAAGTGGACTTCCCGCTGAGCCAGAGGCGGAAGTGGGGCTTGATCCCACGGCCCTGAGATCATAACCTGAGCTGAAACCAAGAGTCTGGACCTTAACCGACTGTACCACCCAGGAGCCCCAAGACCTCAGCTGCGGAGAAATTAGGGGTTTCTTGATGTTCCCTTAACTTTTGGGACCAGCAAATACTACATTTACTAAAGGACTTTTTTGTTTAATGTAGACATTACTTCTGGTTTGTAAAGAAAATACCAGATGGTTCTATTCCCATTTATGCCTATATAAAACATACAGTTTTCATATTTCACATATAAATCTAAGTCTCATATGCTAAAAGTTTACTAGATGAGAATGTTAATTCATACCAGCTTCTCTGCCTTTCTTGCCTCTCACCTTGTCTTTCAGCTGCTGCTGATCCTTGCCTGTTCCAAAGCTAAATATTAGAACCAGACTTTGTGGTTGTTGCTGGATAGTATTAGACTCCCATTCCCTGTTCCTAATTTTATTTATTTATTTCCCCTGTTCCCAATTTTAAAAATCAACTGTCTCCAGAAAGGTAGTTTCTATACCCAGTTTTATTATTTTTTTTTAAAGATTTTATTTATTTATTTGTCAGAGAGAGAGAGAAAGAGAGAGAGAGCGCCAGCAGGAGAACACAAGCAGGCAGAGCTGCAGGCCGAGGCAGAGGCAGAGAGAGAAGCAGGCTCCCCACTGAGCAAGGAGCCTGATGCGGGACTTGATCCCAGGACCCTGGGATCACGACCTGAGCTGAAGGCAGCGGCTTAACCAACTGAGCCACCCAGGTATCCCTCTATACCCAGTTTTAAATTAACAAACCTTACCGGTACCTTGTTAAACTGCTGCAGTTTCCAGTAGCATAGAGGCAAGGGCATTTGGGCAGGAAGGTAGTACAACGGTTTGTTTGGTGGTTTGGTTTGGTTTGGTTTGGTTTGGTTTGGTTTGGTTTGGTTTGGAAGACTTTCCCTGGATCAGTCTGATGATGTTTATTATTCGGAGTGACAGCTTTTACTATAATTGGGCGAAGGCATAAGTTTTGATTATACTTGCCCTTGCAAGGAATTGCTAGGGAGACTGGTTAGCAGTGCACTTAATTGACCCATTGGAGCCTGCAAAGCCCAAGCCTTGAGGCAGAGCTATGCCCAGCTCTCCCCACAGAGGTCTCCCTCTGCCTGCTTTCAGACTTAGATCCCAGCCCTTAGCTGCCAGCAGAAACTTTCCTGCTGAAATGGACAGCTCTAATGGCTTAATGTAAATTGGAACGTGTGTCATTAAGACTAGGATGCCAGATGGCTGAGGGCTCAGCTGTCCGCCAGGATAAGTGGGTGGAGCCAGAGAAATGAAAGGTGGGGGCAGGGAATGCATACAACTCATGTGTTATTTTTAAAACACTTGAAGAAATGTGGAGCATTGGCCAGCTTCCTCCCTATCCCAGGAGTACTTTTTTCCCCTCAGCTTGACCCTCCTCCCTGGAGCTTACATTGAAAAAAAAAAAAAAAAAAAAAATCACTGTTCTTTATTAGTTGCCCCAGCAACCATGGAAAGCCTGCGAGAGTGATTGCAAGAAGGGCTTGAAGGTTCCCTTCCTGGTGTCTGTCTGCAGGGGCTGAGAACCATTCTCATTTGTAATAGCTAGTAGCCTGGGTTCTGTGGCTCATAGCTTGGGGGTGGTGATGTGGGGGGTGGGGCAGGTGGGGGTAGGGAGTTCATGGGGGGGGGGGAAAGATTGGCTTTGTTTATTTTTTGGAGGAATGAAACACTTGTAGCCCACACCTTGATAGTGGGAGTGTGTCATAAAATAAAAAAGAATTGACAAGTCAACAATTGGCACTTTCTCATTTAGAGAGGGAAGTAGAATAAACCCACTTCCACCGTGAGCAATAAATGCTGACCAGTTCATTTTGTCTTCATTTCAAAGCCAGGCCTGCTTAGCGACCTCTGAACTGGAAGGAGCTGAGGAAAGGAAGTTAATGCTTTCTGAGGCCATGTATCTTGTTATATGTGTTTGTCAGAAGCTGGACTGAGGAGGAGGGGGTGGCTTCCTGGAAGACCTTTACAATTTGAGGTGGTGACAGCCAGATTGCCAGGGAGGGTGGTTGGGAGGACTTGCCCCAAACTGTCCACTCCTTTTCCCTTTGATCCTAATTTTAGAACCTAGAGAGGTTTGAGGAGGTTTCCTTTAAGTGCTTATTATCTCTGGTTAATTGCGCCCCCACCCCACCCCACCCCTCTTTTCCAGTGAGCATTTGCAGTGAGTATTTTTCCAGTGTGTATTTGACTTAATAAAGGAGAAAAATCATAATTCACTAACAAATCAACTTAATTTGATTTCAGAGCTCTGGCAGCTCGTGATAGGAGAATACTTAAAACTCCAGAGAGACTGGTGGCATTCCTTTGAAAAAGCTGCCTTTTTTCCTGACTTCTCTTGTTTTATGGACTACGTTAATTAATTTTGTAAGAATTAAGTCTATGAGTGTGGTGGTTGATGTGTGCTGAGAGAAATTTCTCTTTAGGAAGTTATTGAAAGTCTAGCTAAAAATGAGCTTGCCTCTGGGGTAAAAGCAGAAGAGAATACACCAAGTCTGTTTTGACTTCCAGTCTGTTGGCTTCTGCGTGCAATGTAAGGCATTGTTTTCTTCTGTAAAGACTTGAATAACCACATTTGCTGGAGTGAAGTCATCTGCTGTAAACTTTGAGATGGGCAGAAGCAAGTTTCCTAACATTTCTTCCTTGTGAAATCTGGCTGGGCTTTCTGGAGCTGATAGATAATTCTCATTGTGCTAGGAGAGACCTTCAGAAGACCTAAGATTTGAGGCCATGCTTTTAAGCAGTGTTGGGTCAATTGCAACAGGTTGCCTTTTAGTTGTCCTTTAGCCCTTAATCTTTTCAAGTTAACCATCTGTTTGATGTTGCATTATGTACCTTTTAAAGAAAGAATGAAGTTATATTAGATGTAACTATAATTATATTAGAACAATTAGAGGTATGTTATAAAATTAGTGTTTGTGTCTTGTTGGAATACTGGCAGCTCTTAGCAATGTGACTGCATCATGTTATTTGGAAATGGAAATAATTTCTTGTTTGATTCCTCCTTCACCGAAAAGTCGGCTTGATTTTCCCCAGCAGCTGTGGGCTAGCAAACAGAGGAGGAATATTGCTACTTCGTGTTTTTTGCTTCGTGAATATTGCCAGAGTGTTTATATGGGGGATGAGGTGGGCAGTGTTGGCATGTGGTACACAGACCCAGGGCTTTGTGCTCTTAATCTCCCTGGGAAAGAGGCCCAGAATTCGAAGCAGGAGGGCATTGGGTGTCGCCAGCTTTGTTTGAGAAGCACTTCAATGTGACATTTGTGTCTTAAGAACCTAAGAAATGCTGCATTGGCAGAGATCTGGGGCCCGTCCACCATGCATTCTGTCTCTGATAATGGGCACCAAAGGCTGATTTGTGGGAAAGCATTCTTCACGCTGGCAGCTTCCCGGGCTTTGTGACATACCCCAGGCTCTCTGGCTTCCTATAATAGTCCATGGTGGATGTGTTATCCAGGAATTTTTAAAAAATCCTCCTTGAATCTATTCATCCTTGCCAACTCTCAGGGTGACAAATTCCAGAAGTCAGCAAATATTTGAATGCTTAGTTTATGCCTAGCATAGTACTAAGCATTGTAGAAGATACAAATGATGCTTAATACTTGATCCCTACCTTTGAGCTTAGACTTTTTCGAGGAGGCAAGACTCAGTTGCATCTTTCAGGAGGAGATGGGCAGTAGTAATATCTGATCTCACATGGGAATACCAAGCACACCGTAAGTGGATCAAATTCATAGTAACAGAGGTCATAGATACTGAGGTCTAAACACAAAATGCCATATTATTAATGAGCAGTTTTGAAAAATGCAACTGTCAGACTTGACACTGCTCTCTTAATGTGCAAGCCCAGTGGAAAGCCAAAGGATTGAGGCATTGACCATGACAGGCCAATACAGCCATTTTCACTATACCTGGAAAAAGACTACATGATTTTGGAGCATACTGTTCTAAAGCTGGTAGATCTTTTTCATTTGTGAATACATTCAGCCCTAATAGGCCAGCCCCGTGTTGAAAATGCCTGTGCCTTTCTCTGCCCCGTCCATGTTAGGTGCTTCCGAGTTTAGAGCTTGAAGTTAATTCTGCTTTCCTGAATTATTTTGAAAAGGGAAATCCATATTGAGTATTGATCTCTCCCCATATTATACCTCCTACATATGCAGCAGACAGTACAAGACAATGTGGGATGAGGTGCTAAATTAAGACCTCTAGGCTACATGAGCCAGACAGACAAATCATAAAGAAGAGAGGTCGGTGTGGGATGAAATGCTAAAGAAGGCTTCTGTGCATGGCAAAGATGAGACTTGAATTCTTACTTTAGAAAGTTGAAATTTAGGGGCATTTGGGTGGCTCACTCATTAAATGTCTGCCTTTGGCTTAGGCCATGATCCCAGGGTCCTGCAATTGAGCCCCACACTGGGCTCCCTACTCAGCAGGAAGCCTGCTTCTCCCTCTCCCACTCCCCCTGTTTGTGTTCCCTCTCTCGCTGTCTCTGTCAAATAAATAAATAAAATATTTTTTAAAAAAATAGTTGAAATTTAAGAGACTCTTTTTTTTTTCTTTAAAGATTTTATTTATTTATTTGACAGAGATCACAAGTAGGCAGAGAGGCAGGCAGAGAGAGAGGAGGAAGCAGGCTCCCCACTGAGCAGAGAGTCTGATGCAGGGCTGGATCCCAGGACCCTGAGATCATGACCTGAGTCGAAGGCAGAGGCTTTAACCCACTGAGCTACCCAGGCACCCCGAAATTTAAGAGACTCTTAACGATTGAGAACAAACTGAGGGTTGTTGGAGGGAAGTGGGTGGGGATGAGCTAGATGGTGACGGCATTAAGGAGGGCACTTGTTGTGATGACACAGGGGGTCGTATCCCCCCAGTGCAGTGATGCATTGAATTCTACTCCTGAAACCAGTATTACACTGTGTTAACTAACTAGAACTTAAATTAAAAAGAAAAAAGAAAGAAAGCAGCTTAAAAAAAAAAAACAACACGGGAATTTAGGGAACAGAAGGTAGGGAAACGGGAAGTAGGAGCACAGTACTGAGCATTGTAGAAGATAGAATGATGCTCCATACTGAGGGCGGAATGCTTTCCTGTTTTGGTTGCCACCCTCCTTCTCAGTGGCACCCAGCATTCGTCCTTTCTGGCGAGGGTGCGTCAGGCAGTGCGGGGGCTGTGGAAAGCCTGGTCGTTCATCCTGACTCTCTCGGGATCCTCATTTGTGTTCTCCGGGTGTCAGTGTCCACGTCTGTGAAATACCAGCTACCTAGTGATTTTGGTTGTCGTTTGGACTAAGTCAGAGAATGTAGATGAGTGTCCCTCGTGCCCAGTGTGTACAACATTGTCCTGGCGGATGGATTGCCAGCTCACCTGCAGTTCCTGTGCTGGCTGATGGGACCCTGTAGAGAGGGAATATCATGGCTTGCTGGCACATAAGCTCAGTATGCCATGTCACACGGTTCTGTCATGCCTCGAGGGCTACTGTGGTCTCCTTTAAATGGTTCCATTTGGCCTTCAAAATCTTAACAAAGTTATTGCCAAATATTTCAGTACTGATCAGTTTAATTTTCTTCATTGTAGGTACGGAATGGCCACATCAAAAGAATCACTGATAATGACATCCAGTCCCTGGTGCTAGAGATTGAAGGAACAAATGTCAGGTAGGCAGTCCCTCTGTTCGCCCAGAGACACTGCGCTGGCGACGCAGTGCATGGTAGGGGTTCATAGAGCACAGACCGTGGGGCGATGACCTGGTGGGGATCCAGCTCTGCTGCTCACACCTTGCCTTGGGCAAGTTACTTAAGCCCTCAGGCCTCAGTTTCCTCACCTGTAAAATAGGGATAATGGGGTTATTGTGAAGATTGAGTAAGTGAATTGTGTGTAAACACATTTAGCGCCTGCTCAGCCCATAGTAAGTGCTGTGGGTTAGTTATATTATTATTAATACTTGACCAAGGCATGTGGACATGCGTGGAGGGGTGGCACTAATCATCCAGTGGGTGACCTGGGCCACAGTGCGGTTTTCCTAGTTATTGTGGTCTTAGTTTGGGTTTTCTATTATTGGATGGCTCCTTAGACCAGAGGGGAGCCGTCTTCACTGGAGGAAATTGCTCAGCTTGCCAGCCAGGCTTTGTTTTTCAGGTATTTTCTTGTTGATGTCTAGCCATGTGTGAAGCTTGTGTTTTGGAGTCCAGTATTTTTTCTTTTTTTTAAAGCATCGGGATTGAGGGATTATTGGATGATGTGTCTGGATCTTCTAGATCTACTCTCCAGTTTACCTTTTGGATCACGTGTTTTTGTGGTGTGTCCCACAGAGGAAAAGGCAACCGGTGTGTTTATCAGTGTCTCCTCTCTCTGCAGCACCACATACATCACGTGTCCTGCAGACCCAAAGAAGACGCTGGGGATTAAACTTCCCTTCCTCGTCATGATTATCAAAAATCTGAAGAAATATTTTACCTTTGAAGTACAGGTTAGTAGATGGACTTGTGTATACTCTTAGCTCTACCAGAGGGATAACCTGTCAACTTGCAAGAGAAAGTAGCTCTAGGAAAGTATACTTATTCTTTTGTGTGTCTTTTCTGCCTCTGCTAGACACTTGGTGCAGCCATTATTATTATGACATAAATTTGGTATTAGTAATCAAACTTCAATGCCAAGTTTTTAAAGCAGCAGCAAGCACTTAGGAAGTCTGAACGATAGCTATGGGATCGCAAAGCTTGAAGGTTAGAGTGTGTCTGTTCGCTGCTGGTTATTGTTGGTCTTCGTTGTAGTACTTGTGATTTTTCAAATGGAAGAATGTTTATGAAATCATTCTATGGTCTGTGGGCCCTCGGCTGTGTCATGTGCCCTAAAGCAGCTGATGTCTCAGCAACTGACAAGATAAACTTGCTGCTTCCGGGCCATCTGCATCCAGTGTGACCTGTATCTGGTCTGTTTATTCTCCCTTGGGCCTCAGCCTTGGGAAACCAGGCTGTGGGAGTTCAGTCCCTTGCGTCACCAAGGTTGTCTCCTTCTTCCAAAGTAGAGTTACTATGGCTCTTTTTCTGTGTTTCATAGGTACTAGATGACAAGAATGTGCGTCGGCGGTTTCGGGCGAGTAACTACCAGAGTACCACCCGAGTCAAACCCTTCATCTGTACCATGCCCATGCGGTTGGATGATGGCTGGAACCAGATTCAGTTCAATCTGTCAGACTTCACTAGGCGGGCGTACGGCACAAATTATATTGAGACCCTAAGAGTGCAGGTACTAGCTCCTTTCCTGATGGAGGCCCGGACAGGAGAGGGGAGTGTGCTCTGCCCGCTGCTGGCTTGTGGCTCTTGTGACAGAACAGTGTGGCTTTCTGGCTGAGGGGCCCAAGTCACTGTCCAGAGGGCTCAGAAAGATCCAGGACACATTCAGGGGTCTGCTCAGATATAGTGGGAGAGCATAGCAAGCAAAATATCCCTCTTGCCTGAACCCACCCCAGGCCATGCTGAGGAGATGCCAAAGAGAGGAAGCTTTGACAGCATCATGGGAGGGGCTCCAGGAGAAGCAAGAAAAGAGGAAGGCCAATCATATTTTGTTTCCTTTTTTTTTTTAAAGACAAGGATGTCATACATCCTGCTTTTTTTAAAAAAGATTTTATTTATTTATTTGTCAGAGAGAGAGCACACAGGCAGAGCGGTAGGCAGAGGCGGAGAGAGAAGCAAGCTCCCTGCTGAGCAAGGAGCCCCATGCGGGGCTCGATCCCAGGACCCTGTGATCATGACCTGAGCCGAAGGCGGTGGCTTAACCAAATGAGCCACCCAGGCATCCCCATATTTTGTTTCTTAAAATAAGTCTTGCGCCCACAGATTCATGCAAACTGTCGCATCCGACGGGTTTACTTCTCAGACAGACTCTACTCAGAAGATGAACTGCCAGCAGAGTTCAAACTGTATCTCCCAGTTCAGAACAAAGCAAAGGTAAGGGGGCCTTCCTTGGAGGAGGCCAGATGGTGAGTTGGGGAAGCCGGAAAGTGTGCTCTTTTGAGGTCAGCCGCAGAGCCTCTCCATGCTGACATGGGGGCTGGAGTACTTTTCATCCTAAGATCTTCCTAAGGTCTCCTTCCACCATCACCACTGAATCAGGATCAGTCCTGTGAAATGTTTTGTTACTGCTGTCCCCACCTCTGCAAGGTGGTCCTACTCCTCCCTGCTTCCTGCTCATAAGCCTTCCTTGGAGAATGTCTTCCATCCGAACCTCTTCAGCGGCCCATCGGTATCCTCTGACAAAATGGCAGCCGCTTACATGCCTGACTGCTGCTGAACATTGTGCATTTCCGCACAGTCCAGTGTCACCTGCAGTGTCACCAGAGTCTGGAGGGGGGTGTTTCTTGTCATTGGCACTGACCATCTATTTTCTGATAACTTAAACTGATGCTTCTTCTGTTTGTTTCTTTTTCTCCAGCAATAACTGGAATGCAACTCAAGGGATAGCCCCTGGACATGGCTCTTAGTTTAAAAAGGAAACTGTCTGGAGGACAATGCAAAAAAAAAAAAAAAAAAAACCAACAAAAAACAAATATTTCTATTAGTTTACTGTGCTGTGGTTCTTTTATCTATTACTTGGTGTCCCCTGTTGTGGACACCAGTGACCATGCCATAATGCCATAATTGCATTGTAAGTACAGTGAAGAATAAGCCGTCCTTTGGAACATAAATGGTGGAGTTTATCCTGCTGCCTGCCTCAGTGTGTGGGGAGATACACTTACCACGAACTTACAGATTTGAAGATGTCCCATAAGGCAACTTCAGACCAATATTTCTTCCTACGGTTTATTCATTGTTTTATATATTATCTAAATATATGTATATGCTGTGTAATACTCATAATCCAGAAATGAATAAAATACTATATTCTTGGTTTGTAAATTTGTTTTTAGTTTATTTTTTTAAATATATTTTTTTCCTTTATGTTGTGAAGATAGAACTCTTTCCAAAGAATATCCCCTACACTCTTGCTCTGGAGTAGCTTGCAGTAAGCACGTAAAGAACAAGACAGATCTGTAGATACTGATGCAGAACAACTCCCAAGATAAACTAAATGGAAAAAAATTTGCCCAGCATATGACCAGTAGAGTCATTTTACTAGGGTTTAGGGCCCATGTCAAGCTTAAGACAAAGTGGCATCTAGTCTAGATGGCTCTTTTTTTTTTTAGTTCTTTTTATTACCTATTTATTTATTTTCTTATTTGTTTAAGAGAGAGTGGGTGGGGGGAAGCAGAGGATGAGGGAATCTGAAGCAGACTGAGCTGAGTGTAGAGCCCGAGGCAGAGCTTGATCTCACGACCCTGATATCACGACCTGAGCCCAAATCAAGAGGCAGACAGTCAACTGAGCCACCCAGGCCCCCCGCGAATGCTCTTAAATACTCTAGGAAGTTGTCATATTGGAGCTGCACATGCTGTTCTATAATAGCACGCCCAGTGTCTCTCAGCCTGGCAGCCACTCCCCATGTCCCTGTGTGAGCTCCAGATGAAGTGCTTGCCTTGGATTTAGTGACTTAGAAGAAAAGTGTTTCTTTAAACACTTGAATCACATGAGAACTGAAACCGTACCCTACTTTCCCTGCTCACACTTCTTCTTGGGCATATGCTTGGTTAGTGGCATGACAGACCCTGGCACAAATAGTTAAATTTAGAAAAGTGAAACACTTAGATGATGTAGCTCTACCCCATGCAACATTTCTGGTGAAAGCAGTCTGGGGGCAGAGAAGGGCATGTGCAGATATACCTGGTCTTGAGGGATATAGCAGAACTACTCCCGGCATCCAGAGAGAATAGTTACTGTAACGTGTAGGATTCTTGTACGATTAAAAAAAAAAGTTTTTGAAAAGTAATATTTATTAACAAGAATTTCCAAGTCAAAGAAAGAACAGAAGGCCATCCTAGATCCCATGCTCGCCCCAGGGAACTCCCCCAGATTCAATTCTGTTCCACAGAGATGGCTCTGGAGTCATGGGCACCAGCCATTTTGACTTCGACAAGAGGTAAAAACAGCGCTGACTTTGATGTTGCCATTGCCACCTTCTGTGAAGTTAAATGGCAAGAAGCATTCTTCCACGTCCTCATCCTCCAGAGCGTGCTGTGGGTAAGCACCGTGTCTTGGAGGCAGCCGGGGGCGGGGGGCTGCATTGGGGAGGTAGAGTCTGGAGGGGAAGGGGCTCCACCACTGCCTCTCATGCCTCATGGAGCTTCACTTCCCACAGTTGCCGAGTGCCTGACACCTAGCTGGGTCACTCAGGACAACTTTGCCCTTTTCTTTCCCTGCTAAGAATTAGACGGGAACCACCTTTCTCATGGATGCCTCCCCTCTGACAGGCACCAGTGGGTCACACAGAGGGCCATCCGCACAGGTGACCAGGCCTCTTCTTTCAGGGCCAACCCCAGTCACAGCTGAGTGTCATCCCACTTCTCCATCCTTAAACATACTAGCAATGCCGTTGTTAGACTCCGTGGGCCTGTCTCCTGAACCTTCGGGGTCACATGACGGTTGGAATCCTCAGAAGTGGGTGGCAGTCGGGGGGGCCAGGGACCGCAACAGAGTTTCTTGTCTCTGCTCACTGTACAGTGAAATCTTCCTTCCAATATGAGGTTGATTGTGGAATGAAAGATGCTTTTGTGGAGACGAGAAACCCCGGTTAACTTTCTGTCACTCTTCAGTGCCAGGCCATCAACGAAGTGCTCCTGGAAGTCCAGAGAAATACAGTAACACACTCTCCTCCACACAGAGCCCCTTTCACCCCGAGGCACTTGTTGGACTATGTATGGGGATTACCTCACCTCCCTCTCTGGTGTAGAAGGCAGCAGCTGTTGACTTCCCAGATGCTTTACATATCCATCCGAGAGGAAGTGAGGGGGCGTTGAGGGTGATGGGATGTATTATCTAAGCTGGACCCAGGCCACTGTGAATTGTGGCACCAATGACTGCAACGCCCCTCGCCCTCGGCCTTGCAGCTCACCAGGAAGATGGTGACACCCAGTTGTGAGGCTGAGGGAAGAAGGAAGGGACAGACCATGAGCGTTAGCAGCTTCCTTCACAGTGCTAGGGCCAGAGTGACCTTAGATGAAGAAGCAACCAGGGTTGCATTATGAGGCTCCTTGGAAGTCACATTGTGTGTTAGAAGGAATCGCTTTCCAAACAAGAGTGTTAGTTAATTGTCATGAACTCGTTGGCATAGGTGGGCAACCACTCCCAGCAGGACTCATCTTGGTGGAGAATGGATCCCTTATTTGCCACTGGCCCATTGAATGCTTTCCCTGTACCAGGCCAGCCCCCTCCTGGGGCACTTCTCAGGAAGACAGGTGTGCCAGAGAACAACCTCCAAGCTGATTTCCCCAGCACCCCAGCAGCTTTAGCCAAAAGCCTCAAGGGTCAGGGAATTCACTGAGAAAGATCTTGGTGCTCTCCTTGTCTAGCCCTCTGTCCCTCCATTTACTGCTAAGGGCACCGTAGCCCAGAGAGACATGGGCTAGCCCCTCAAATACTGGCAGGGATGGAACCAGGACCTGGGTTGCCTGACTGGAGTCTTGTGCCATCCCTGTCCTGGCGTTGGTGGCCCCCTGCCTCCTGTGCGGCTGTCTGTGCCCTTTTGGTAGAGGGCAGTGAGAAGTCAGAGAATCCCTCTAGGTGGCTGAGCCAGGTCAGAATTGGCTGCTGGAAAGAGCTCGAGGACCATACTCAGCTCTGCCTTTGTGAGGAGGGCTGGCCTGGTTGTCACTTCACAAATGCTTGTTAGTGGACCTTCGGCGACTGAGGCTAAGAGTATGAACCGGCAGGGGTAAAGGTCTGTGTTTCACTAATGGGTCACGGAAGTAGCCCCTGCTCATGGGAAGTTTAAAGCACACAAAGAATATGAAGGAAGATGGAAGTCCCAGTTTCCATTTCTGAAAATGTTTGAAGGGGCGAAGTTTTAATTATTTCACATGCATTTGTGTTACTGAATTTTTGCAGCATGGGAACAGGCCCTATTATTTTCATTTTACAGATGAGGAAACCAAGGCACAGAGACGAACATGCAGGAGCTGACACAGCGATCCCGTCGCCAGCAGAAGCTCACAGGCTCTAGAACCCCTGCACTGGGCTCTTAAATCACTCGACGTCTTTGACCTGCTCTTTCCTCCTCAACAAAAGGCCAGATGGAAATACTTACCTCAGAGCCGGGATGCAAGAGAAGCCCATGAACGACAGGGGTGGGGGAGTGGGGGTCCCATCAGTTGTGTTGTTTTTGTGCTGTGGAACACAATACAGCCATGAAAAGGGACATAGAGCAGCTAAGTGCAGCAACACAGGGAGCACAACCACCAGCAAGGAAGTGAGATGTAATGTGGTGGGAACGGGCCCACTTCTCTCTGATGTTTGGATAAGCCAAACAGTGCACTGTTCTGGAGGTACGGAGGACCACCCGTCGCTAGTGACAGGCAGGGGACTGAGTACCTCCAAATTCAGTGGACTGCTTTACGGAGGTGGGGTGGGGGCAGGCGTGATGGGAGAGGTGCTGCCAGGGCTTTATTCCAAGGGCCACCGGGGCTTTATTTCCTGACCTGGGCGGTTGTTTGCACACGGATATTTGCTTCAGTACAATTTGAATTACATGCACTGTTGAATACACCCTTCTGATTATATTTCTCATTTTTAAAAAGGTCAAATTTAGATTACTTAGCCCTGGCCTATTAATATTAAAATGCAGGCTCTTGGGGCCCAGCTCATTAAGATGCAGATTCTCCCGCAGTTGATCTAAATCTGGCCCAGAAATCTGCATGTGAACACCTTCCCCTGGTGATTTTTGGTGTTTCTGTCACTGGAGAAGCTGCTCCAATTCAACTCAAGCAAGAATTGAGTGCGGAGAGGCCTGATGCTGGAAAGGAAGGAAAGCATAAAGCAAAGCACCCCTCAAGCTTTAAGTTCCTTTTATGCAAAATTCTAGTATGTCACTTACATCTCTGCCCCTTTTCTAGAACCTGGAAATATGGAGTCCTATAATGCAAACCACCGGTGCCTCTGGGCTGTGGCAGAGGCCCTCTAGATCATAAATCCACAAGGCACTGAACAGCTGGATGGAGCACGAGCCTTGGAAAAATTGTGCCTCTTGGTATCCATGGTGTCTGAAGCAAAGCAAAACAGTGTGCAAGGGGTGGGATATGGAAGCATGTCAGCCAGATCCTCTTATTAAGGGGCAGAGAATGTCATCAGGAGCCTCTGCTGTTTCAGTGCACGAGGGGAATAAAGATGAACAGGGACTTCTGTGAGTTCTCTCATCACTTCCCCCCCCCCCCCGACTCTTCCACAATGTCTTCAGTTGTGAATCCTCCCAGTAGTTGGGCGGGGATGCAGGCACTAGCGTCAGGCGCCTTCGGAAGGGGCCTTCCAAGACGGCTCTCATATTCACTTGAAGTCTGAAGAACAGAATCCTTCCAAGCCTCTTTTCTTGGTGTTGGAAACCTACCAAAGCCAGCACGGCAGGTTCCTGGTGACTGCCAGGGACCGCCACCTTCGAGAGACAGCGCAGAGCTGTAGATCTCCGTCCCTCTGGGCTGGTTCCCAGCCGGGTGCTGCTCTGAAGCCCAGCCCAGACCACATGTAGGACATTGCTTACTAAGCATGTGAGAAAGATTCGTGCTACCTGTTCTGAAAGCTTGGCCTGGTGTCTCTTTGCTCTTTTTGGATGCATTTCCTTGGGGAACAGGAGGGTCACAAGGAAACCCTCTGCAGGTCTCAGGTGGCTGGGCCTGCCAAATTCTTAGGCCCCATTTTACTGGAGACAGAGGTACCTACATAACGTTTCTGGCCAGTCACGTATTTGAACTTGACTCATTTCCCCAGTGAACAGGCGTTTCTGAGATTCCTGTGTAATAACTACAGGGAGCAGAGATTCATTCCCAGAGTTTGTGCTCATGTTGGTTGGTGTGCTGGCAGAGGGATGTGGGACGGGAGATGCTCTACACCACAGCTCCTGCCCTGGCTCCAGGAGATCCCAGCAACCTCAAATATGGGAAATGAAGAAACTTGAGCTACCTTAGGGAGCCAAACCCCAGAGGGATCACTAGCCTTTGATGTGAGAATTGGGTATCAGCGGTCCCATTGTGCCCCACTTGCCCGAGGAAGCACCTGAGGCCTGAAGGGCACTTTGGGGCACCCCCCATCCCCCAGAAGGCTGAGCTCCATGGTATGGGGAACCCATGCTGGCTACTGCCCTCCCCTCCCGCTTTGGACTCCGTGAACCTCAGAGGCACCAGCAGCTGAAAGTTCTCCAAACCCCTGTACTTTAGGGATGTTTATGGAAAGCCGGCGGGTGGGAGGAGCCGGCGGGTGGGAGGAGCCGGCGGGTGGGAGGAGCCGGCGGGTGGGAGGAGCCGGCGGGGGGGAGGAGCCGGCGGGTGGGAGGAGCCGGCGGGTGGGAGGAGCCGGCGGGTGGGAGGAGCCGGCGGGTGGGAGGAGCCGGCGGGTGGGAGGAGCCGGCGGGTGGGAGGAGCCGGCGGGTGGGAGGAGCCGGCGGGTGGGAGGAGCCGGCGGGTGGGAGGAGCCGGCGGGTGGGAGGAGCCGGCGGGGGGGAGGAGCCGGCGGGTGGGAGGAGCCGGCGGGTGGGAGGAGCCGGCG